>NW_012115488.1:14850070-14867004 GCF_000951035.1 Colobus angolensis palliatus | reverse complement strand
ACACACACACACATAATCCTATTGCTTCTGTTTCTCTGAAGAACCCTAATACAAGGTTCCTTACTAGTCCAGTGTTCCCACAGCAGATGCTCAGTAACTGCTCCATGAATGGACAGAGCTGGAAAGAAATATTGAGTAGGAGAAGTTGAAAAATGCTGAAAAATGTGAGGCAGTGGGGCACAGGGACCAGGAGTCAGGGTAAGGCTCTAGGGGGATGGAGCATGATTCTGAAGGTGAGACCTCAGAAATCTCACCTCTTATTCAGTTTTCCTGGACAAGGCCCAAGACAGACACTGTTCATTCAGTATTAGGGGTAACACATAAGGCCAGAGGTTCTTTTGGCTAGATCTCTAACAGACAAGGGTTCAGACGGGGTAATGGTGCAGGAACTCCCAAGAAGTGAGTCAGGGCCAGGAAATGCTGCTGCCTGACTAAAATGATGACAGGATCGTTATCAAGAGGTGTCTAGATGTGCACGTAAGTTATGAAGTGTAGGCCAGCCATGACCCTCTGCCCTTCCCACCTGTGCCACCTACATCTTCCCTCACACTCTCCCTGACACCTTTATTTCCAGAGATGCTCCTTACCGCTGATTGCCTTTCCCCAGCTAGAGTGGCCTGTCAGCTGCTGTGGGTTCCTGGCATTGCCCAGTCAGGGCTGCATTTAAAAGCCATTTCACTCTCTAGTCTGTGCAAATACAGGAACTGTGTAAGCAAGTTTTTTTTTTTGTTTTTTTTTTTTAAGGGAAAACTATAAAATGTGGACAGTAAATTACATTGCTGTTTTCCCCTCCCAGTGCAAAATGGCAGGCTGTTAAGTGGTTTGGAGCTAAGTCAGTGTTTCAGATTAAAGGGAGTCAAATGTAAACCTCACATTACTTCAAGAGCATGAAAAAGATCTAGCCTTAAATAGTCCCTATAGCTGACAGAGGGAAAGGAGGCTGACTGTCAGTTATTACTGCTAATTTTGTATTCGCAGATAGACGGAAGGTCTCTGGATCATTTTAATACAGGTATGCCCATTTTAAACTAGGTCAATTTAGGAAAATCTAGTCTAGCAAACCAGATACTTTAGCAAGTGATTCTTCACATTTCAAAGAATTCTTCACTTCGAAAGCAATTAAAACCATCTCTATGATTAGTAATGGTTTAAAAGTCTGCCACAAATGTGTTCCTAATGATCCATCAGAAAAGTATTTCCCTTACTGAAGGGCCCTGGTAATTATTGAGAGACTATAATGAGCCATATCCACACTGCATTATTTAAAACCTGTATTTACTGGAAGACTATATTGGGCAAAGGATTTCCTACACGTTTAAAATTGGCCCCACCGTCAGATTAAACTGTAAAAGGAAAATAAAAAGAAAATAAAGAATATAACCTTAAGAACAAGATTGCTTGAAATCCAAATATAATACCCCTATTACCTATTTTTACATGGCATTAACTTTAAACAAAGGATTGAATAGCTGACATTATAGGAGCTTGAATATAAGTTTGTTTATTCCACAGGTGTAGTTTTATTGCTTACTGTATGTAAAGCACTGTGTTAGCTCCTAAAGTAGGTAGAAAATGAAGATGATGCTTTCCCTCCAAGACAATTGGAGAAATAAGGCATAAATATGAGTCACTTAAGAAATAACAGGGCTGGGTGCAGTGACTTCATGCCTGTAATTCCAGCACTTTGGGAGGCTGAGGCTGGAGGATCAATTGAAGCCAGGAGTTTGGGACCAGCCTGGGCAACACAGTAAGAAAAAGAATTTTTATTAACTAGCCTAGCATAGTGGTGCATGCCTGTAGTCATAGCTATTAGGCAGGCTGAGGAGGAGGGTTGCTTGAGCCAGGAGTTCAAGGTTGCAGTGAGGTATGATCACACCACTGTACTCCAGCCTAGGCGATAGAGTGAGATCTTGTTTCCAAAAAAAATTAAAATTTTTAAAAATTTAAAAAAACAAGTAAGAGCAGAAATTATATAATTAAGTGCCACATTGAAAGAGATATGAAACCTGATCTAGCTGAGAAACAGATAAGAGGAAGACAGGCAAGAATTTGCACTCAAACTGGCTTAAAACAAGCTAGAGAAAAGACTTAAAAATGGGAAGAAATAGGCAGAGAGTGTAGAGGTATTAAAAAAAAAAAAAACAGAAGTCATTAGAGAAACCATCATCAAATAGCAAGCAGTGGGAATGAATGGAACAGTATAGAGTCAATGGGGAAAAGAGAGTCAGAAATCATAAGAGGTAAGAGATCAAACCCTGTCATAGCAAAAGGGATGCAGGCTGTCTATCAGAGCCCTACTGTTCAGGCTGCCCCTGTCAGCAAGATTCACACTGAAAGGGTATACTACAACTTTTCTGTCTCCAAAGTACTGGCTTGCAAGTGACACTTAAACCTCTTTTAATAATAGACCTAGTTTGAAACTCACAGAACAGTTTTTCATCTTCTCTCTTCATTAACCTGCCTGTACTAAGAGTTTTCTGTCATAAAATGCTTAACAAAGCTTTCACAGGAATGGGAGTGTTCTAGTCTGTTATCTTCCTCATTACACTCTTAGGAGTTGCTCTCTCTGCCCCTGTAATATATTTCCTTAATACAGTCCCTGACTCCACTGAATTCCCCTTCAATTGCTGGAAACTTTGTTCATGTTCATACCAGGGACAATATGTGCTCTTTCATAGTCATAGTAAAGGGACAGGCTTGAAAAGGATCTGCAGGTTAATTGCCCTAGAATTAGACCTTTAAGGCCCAAAGAGAATTCACACTCTGGCAACAAGATGAGGGGTTAAACCAGGGTTTAACAGATTCATGTCTACAGGGTGGAGGACTACCCACTTTATATACCAAATATACTATTTATATTTCTAGATTGTGGTATCTTTTAGTTGCACAGTGCTTTATAATTTTTAAAAAATTCTATCACTTACCTTATCTCATGTTCTAAATGCTTTAAAATAAAAGATGCTTCAAAACTAGAAAATATTAATTTGCCTTACTGTGTTGTAATATATATACAGTATAGAGAATAAGTTTTAAACATACAGCTCAATTAATTTCTACATATATACATATAAATACACACACACACCCCATTAACCACCACAGGATATAAAGAATTTCCAGGACCCCAAAAGGCTCTCTTCAGTACCTCCCCCAGTAAGTTTTTTCTTCACAACATTAAAGCTTTTTAAAATAAAAATTTAAAAATTGTTAATCCAAACATTTCACTGATATTTAGGAAAGCTGATGTGACTCATTAACATACTTTCAAAGTTTTAAGAAATAGTGATGAAAAAAAGCCAAAAACTTATCTGTGTTAATAGTTTACACCAAAAAGAAAAGTACTATCCCTCTCACTAAACCCTAACCTTTTGAACTGACTCATCAGGGACTTTTTAACAATACTAAGAAATATTGCTAACAGGAAAAACAAGTACCAGAAGACAACAATTAGCTTTTAAAATGTTTAATCCAGAAATATACCCAAATGCATAGCCATTACCAACATGTGAGGTCAGCGGAAAGAGGATAAAAGGAGTTAAGCAAGGGGACATCTGGCCTGGCTTTTTTGTGAAGTCTTCTGTTAATTTTTATGCTTGTTTAGCTAACTCACATAGCATATAAATAATATAGTGGCATAAATGTTACCAAGGGCAAGAATCAGAAACAAAAAACAATTCCCAGAAAAGGGAATTTCATACCTTTCTGTGAAAGACTGGGTTATTTCAGGCAACTATGGGCTTAATACCTATTTAAATAGTTAAACAGGTGGCTTTCTTCCCCTGTAGGCCACAGGCACAAACTACAGATAATGAATATCACTTGTGAAAATCAGGCACAAGTGAATGAAGAAAAGTTTCATTACTGGACAGATAGCACCAAGAGACTTTACCACAATAACTATCCTCATGGTCAGCGTTTAGGCACATTCTGGAATGAATAAAGGTTGATGTTTTTAAACTTAATTATCAATTTAAATGAAAGTACAACAATGAAATCTTTATGAGGGCTGCAATTACATACTTTTGTCTGTCATTCAACAGCTGTCTGCAGTACCCTAATGCCAACTTTATTTGCAACAGAATACTATATAATCAAAGTTAGTTGTGTGCAAAAACAATTTAGATTAAGGCTAGAAACTCTAGGTTTATGAGAGTCTCTTTCTCCACTCCCTGAAATAATCTCTGTTCAACTTTCACTCTTATAGAGGGTAAGAAGAGGTAAGAGAACCAAGCATGGTTTTTAGCTATCTCCTGGTCAATAGCATCAAGAAATACTGGAGTCAAAGCAGAAAAAAAAAACTACTGTCTCTTTGTTACTATTTACCTCTTTGTTCTCCTGGCCAATAGAACACACAAATTTAGGTCACTTAAAATCCTCTAATAGCTAAATGCATCTTTAACAAGTAACCAGGTTAAATTATTCCCCTGTCTCCACCTAAGGATAAACCACAATGACTACTAGTTTAGCTTCCCCACAGGTAAACTGAGGAATGGATCATGTATGCTTGGGAAGCTCTTACCCACAGTCTCATATACACCAATGATGGCTTAGGAGGCTCCAGCACACACACACCTTCTTTTGTTCCAAAAGCTTTACAACAGCATAGCATAGTAGGCGGCAGAATGATAAATCTCAAATCTCACCTTTGACAGTAACTACTTGTATGAATTCAGAAAGGCACCTAACCTCTCTGCCTCAGTTTCCTCATCTGTAAATTGGGAATGACACATAGCAACCGCCCAGAATTGTTGAAAGGATTAAATAAACTGAGACATGTAAAGTACTTAGAACAGCCTCAAATAAATAACATTAGTACCATTGTGTGTCTGTGTGTAAAGAGTTTGAATGGGGTCTCTGATCTCTGCTGATTTACCAGACTAAGAAACAGTATGACTTCAGATGTATCCCTGGGAAACAGACTCTGAGATGAATATTTTCATGAGGGAAAGTTCTTGGAAAGTATCCTTGGGATCAATGACTATGGAGGAGCACAAGATACAGAGATGGGCATAGGCAGTAGTTGAACTGTATTACAAAAGCAACAAAAGACTCAGCCAATCCCACAGGGTTCTATGGAGCTGGGATGGTCCTTCTGACTTGGACCACCCAAGTCTCAAGGGATTGAGACTTCATAACTCCATATTGACCAGTCATTTGCTCTGGGCTGCCCTCAGGTAGGGGTCATGACTTTGGGTGAATGAGTCCCTTCAGCTAATACCCAGGGAGAGATTCAGCTGAGAACTAGCAGCCATCAGCAGTCCAGCCACTATGGGAATGAGTCCCTCAGTCCTGAAGGGAGGATCTGGACAGCACACCAGATTTATATCCACTTGTGGCACAAGGGTTGGGCTGTACTCTATCTGGTGTGCTTTCTCTGCGGGGAAGTCTACCAACATTCTGATTGGTCATCTCTTCCTGAAGAAGTTTATGTGAGAGAGAGAAAGAGGTGTTAGTGGGGCAGCTGGTGTCAAGACCACAACTGATACTCATTGCATTGCCTCCCTCCTGTATCATGACCCTCTTCTGGACCACTCATTCTTGACCCTCTTCATCCCAAGCTAGTGTCTCTGCTGGACAAGGCAGCTTAACTTGGGGAGTGACCTAGACCTCATCACTGAGGGAAAGGTTCCCAGGTTATGACTTCTATACTTTTCCATTCACTCTCAAAATTGGGCAAAGGAGTACTAAGAAACTCCCAAGTGGGCCACCTAAGTGCCAACCAGATTTTTCCACACCCCCATTGGGTAGCAGCAGCTTTACTGTTTTCTTTCAGGACCAATTATCCCTGCCAGGATGGTGACTCCTTTTTTTCACTGTAGGTCTCTTGGCCTGAGGAACCTGAAGTGATGGGGTGGCAGCCATAGCTTAAAGTTTAATAGAACTGTTAAGCTGGCCCTTGATAGAAGTGTTCATCTTCTGAGAAGCAGGACCTCTAAACCCATAGATCCCAAAGTTGTGGGGACTGGAAGCCCAAATTCTTCAAATGGGCTTCAAATGGTAAATAACACTACTCCAACTTTCCACCTTTGGTCCCTGGATCCATTCATTCTGTCTCTTGGACACACAGCACTATACAATGATGGTTAAGGGATATGCTGCCCTTACACCCCATCCTCACGAGTTGTCATTTCCAAATTGACACTTCACTTATGTCTTCACAAGGTCATTCTATTACTCTACTAGACAGGCAGTTTCTGGGTGGTATAGTATTTCATAAGGCTGGTGGGTCCTATGGTCATGTGTCTACTTTCACTCCTCTTTTGCTGTGAAGGGTTCCTTGGTCTGATACAATGTTATGCCAATCCTGAGCTGGTGGATCAAACACTCTCTAAGCTGCTGGATAGTGGTGCTGACTTCCCTGTGAAAAGGTAAGGAAAACCCACATCCAGAATACATGCTGATTTCAAGGTGAAAACGGTCCAGTGTAATCAGGCTGTCACCGATTGTTTGGTTTTCTTGAGGGATGGAGCCATATAAGAGACATACAGGAGACTGCATAATGGGAACCGAGATTAGTTGATGTCAGCTAAGTCATTCTGTCCACTTGGTTAAACATTCATGGTGCCTCTTCCATAATGAATCCTCTCTGGGGGAGATTAACATATAATACAAATATCTTCACACTAAGGGCTTACTTCCATGTGTGCATCTGTATGCTTCTCCCCAGACTTCCTTATCCTCTATCTTCCATATTCTCCTTCTATGTCCCTGACCAACCAGACAAACCATTTTCCATAGTATTCTTACTTCTGGCTACTTCTCTTTACACACACACACACACACACACACACACACACTGAATAACAAGGGCACACCCACAACTCTACACACTGGGAGGGTATTACAACACCACTCTACCTCTGAGGGGCTATAGTGCATCCAAGTCTATTTTTGGCTTGTACCCAGATCAATTCATCTGTGAGTCAAGTTCAGCCTTTTTTTCTTCTCTGTTAGCTGGCCATAAGGACCCCTGGTCCCTAAAGTCCTATATGTAAGCTGAGAGAGAACTGCCATTGAAACAATGATAGATGACATGGGCTTTGTGAATGTACCACTTTTATTTATATTTGATTGTTGCTGGGATCACTAGACTTTAACTTGCGGTATGACCCAATCCAGTTCAGGATAGGCAATTTCGGTTGCAGGGTAATTTGGTATCCCACTATTTAGTGCTCAGTAGCAGCCCAGGAGCTGTTAATTGAACAGTGTATAATTCTCTGCTACAGAAGGCATGTCCTAGGAGTCTGCATTGTAATTCTTTTTTAGGGGTGTTAGGAGCGGAATTTTGTGTCCCCTCCAAAAATTGTTGAAGCCCTAACCCTCAGTGTGGCTGTATTTGGAGATGGGGCATCTAAGGAACTAATTAAGGTTGAATGGAGTCCTAAAGGTTGGGTCTTAATCCAATAGGATTAGTGTCTATACGAAAAGATACCAGAGAGCTCCAACTCTCTCTCTTCCACAAACATATCATACAAAAGGTCATATGAGGACACAGTGAGAAGCCAGGCATCTGCAAGCCAAGAAGAGTACCTTCACCAGAAACCAACTCTGCTAGACCTTGACCTGGGACTTCTAGCTACCAGAACAGTGAGAATAAATATTTCTATTGTTTAAGCCACCCAGTCTATGGCATTTTGTTGTAACATCTCCAGCAGATTAATGCAGGGGGCTTTCCACAAATTCCACATGGTATCTTTTTCCACTGCCAACACCTCTTATATCATATGGTCAGCCTAGTCACATGGCCTGAGTAGCAAAGCCACCTGCAGCACAGCCTAGAATGACTATAGTGCCCTTTCCTCCTATGGGGCCTACTTAGAGATGGCTGCCTTTTATATCACTTAGTTAAGAGGTAGAAGAAGTGTTCCCAAGTATGGAATATACTGCTTTCAGAACTCACAGAGGCCTAGTGGATGTTTTACCTTTTCTTGGTGATAGGAGGCTTGAAATGCAATACTTGGTCCATTATTTTGGAGGGAAATTCCAGTATGCCCCAAACCAATAGACCCCAGAAAACTCTACTATTGTGTCAAGCACCTGAATCTTCACAGGATTTATCTCCCACCATCTATAGCATGTGGATCTTTCCCAACTCTTCCAACATACTTGCCATTTATTGTTCATCCAGTCCAACTAACATGGTGTCATGAATATGGAGGACAAAGATGACGTACTACAGAAAATCCAGATGGTGCATGTGTCCCTTTGGACTATATAATATTAGAGGGTGGGAGAGTTAACATAACCTTAGAACTATATGATTCTAGTGAATGCAAACTGTTTCTGATCCTTTGTCCTGTTAGGGATAGAAAAGAACCCAGACACCAAATTAATGCTCACTATGTACCTGCGGCTGCGTTCATCTGTTCTAGCAAAGATACCACAGCTGCTGCAATTGCGCTATTACTTGGTGGAGTTTGCAGTATTCTACTCTAATACTTCAGGATCTGTATGGCTTTTTCATTTATTAGACTAGGCTGATAAATGAAATAGGGATAAGGACTGCCTGCATCCTTTAGGTCTTTAAGGGTGGCACTAGTCTCTACCTATTGCATCAGGAATACAATATTGTTCATGTACTCTCTTGAGTAGGGTTAAGGGGTAGTTTCAGAGGCTTCCACTTGGCCTCCTTACTATGACTACTCTCACCCCACAGGCCAAGAACCAATGTGGAGGTCGTAGTGACTACCTATATGCCCATTCCATTATACATTCAGAGCCCCATGAAGTGACCACGGAGTGAATCTTTGGACGCATTGGACACATTATGAGCCAGACTTGAGCCAGGATTCCATTTATTACTGGCCTTCACATACCACTCCTTGAACAGGAAGTCACAGGTCTTAAGGTATCAAGGTGAACTTGGACCCTGTATCTAACAACCCTCAAAATTCTGAGTATTCTTTTCCCAGGATACAGTTACCTGAATAAATAACCTCAGGTCCTTTAGGGGATGACTTGAAGAAACACTGCCATACCATCTGCCTTGCTATTATTTCAGGGGACTTCTTCCTGAGGACCCAGACTTACTTTGAATTAATGACTTCTAAGTCTGAAAACTGGCTCAGGTCCAAAACTTTGGCAAAGAATTCTGGCTTTTCACTAGGGTGGTTGCTCTCAGCCTCCTGATTATCCATTCTGCTGGGTTCTGCAGCTCCCTGGCTTAGTCCTTTTCCTTCCTTAGCAAGCTCACACTTCCCTAGCCTGGTTATGTTTTGCTTGATGGTAGGTAGCCAGGAGGTGAAAGCAGATCCCCCAAGGAGGATAGGTGCGGTTTTGCAAACCAAAAGTCTCTCTATTGCCTTCAGGTAAGGGCTGGGGTTCTCATCTCTAATAGAAAAAAAAGGTGCTACTTCTGTAAGCTCAGGAGGTTTAGGGAGAGCTGGGTACATTGCCCCATATTTCCAGTTAAAGTTTTAGTCATTCTGTTTTTTCATCTGGGCCTTGGCATAGCAAATTTGCTGGGGCTGAAAATGTAATCTTTTCTGGAGATAGGCTACTCTTAAAATACAATCCTGGGTGTGGTTTTCAGCATTTTTGCCTTCAGGCTGTAGGAGATAAGAGTCACTTTAATTTCTGTTAAAGGGGTCTGCCAGACTTTCATACTCGGACTTTTTCATCTTTCTCCTATGCATTAATGGAACTCAGCAACAGACATCCAATTCCACTGTCCTTACATTTAATACTTATACCTCTCAAAAATCTGAAATGTTGCACCAGCCAAGTCATACCCTTCCTGGATATCCCATCCCAATTCACCAGTGAAAGTGTTAACCATTGGATGGCTATTTCATGATAAAGATTATCCACCATTGCTAGCCAACTGCAGTGACCAAGCTCCAAACTCTGTCTTCAAAATCAGCTTTCTTAGAGCCCTTCTGGTACCAAATTTCTTAGGTCAAGTTCCCTGAAAAACTGATTCTGAGGGAGACTTGAATACGTGAAGTTGACTGAGGAGGACCCTTGGGTTCCACACCTGTGGGAAGATGAAGGAAGTAGGTGTGACCAGAGAAAAGAATTAAATTTCAATGCAGCCACAAACACAAAAGATTCAGCTGTAACAATGGGAATCTCTAGAGCTGGGATGGCCCTTCCTCAAAGCAATGGGATTGAGCCTTTATTCCCCTGCCGCAGCCAGTGTTGTGTGAAGGCTGTCCCTGGCAAGGTGTTGTGATCCTGTGTGAGACAACTCTTTGCTTGAAGGCAATTCCCAGGGAGGGACTCAGGTAGGAGTCTCAGTCTCCAATTTCCCCATCAGTAGAGAATTAGTGACTTGGTTCTGAAGGAAGATCCAGGTAATGTACCATAGCAACAACTACAAAAACACATTACACACACATACCTCTACAACACACACAAACACACACACATTTTAAATAGAAGACTCTGAATAAGGTCAAGAAACAATGCATCTTTTGCTCAATATTTCTAAGAAAAATAAGGCACCCCACTGCTCAAAATCTGAAGATTGTTCTTCTACCATAAGAAAAGTACGCAAATGATTTCAATCAAGGGCAGAGTCAAGAATTTAAATGTTCTTGCCACAATGAAACCAAAAATATGACATCTAACATAGATAAATGTAGGTTCAAATTTTAATTGCACAGACTAGAGGAGACCTGATGTGACAACATTTCACGCAGAAAATATCCAGAAGGGTTAGTTGTTTCCAAGTTTAGTATTTGTCAAGAGTATAAGGCAACTATCAAGAAAGTAAATGTATTTTTATTTTCCATTGATAGAAATATAGTATCACTAGCAGATGTCATGGTTTTGCCATAGATCCCATAATGGACAACCACATCTGGAGAGGTATTCAGTTCTGAGCCTCACGTATTAAAAGACAAAATTGAAAAACCACACTGAGTCCTAAGAAGATCAATCAGAAATCTGAAAATAACGCCTTATGAAGAAAAGCTGATAGGCATGGAAGTGATTACTCCAGAAAGGAAAAGGTTTCATGAGAAAGAAAGAAGTCAATTCATAGTATATTGGGTCTGGGTTTCCCTAAAAAGGACTCGAATCTGTGGGCAGAAATTACAGGGAGCAAATTTCAACTCAAAATAGTCAAAAACTTTCAAACCAATAGAGCTGTCAACAATGAAGCCAGCAGAGACGGCTCTGCCTAAAAGTGTTGTTAAATTAAGTTTAGCCTGATGCTGCCTCCTAACATATTTTAAGTTCTGCCTAAAGGTTTCTTCACACACTGTGAACTGTAACCTACTCTTGTAACAATCACAGAGTTTCAGTCAACCACAAGTCGCCAAATGTTCAGCCGTGTTCAAATAAGGCAAATGCTGAGTTGAAACCAATTCAGCTATACTGTTTCTATAGCTCACTTCCATCTTCCATACATCACTTTCCTTTTTCGGTCCATAAAAGTTATCCAACCATGTGGCAGCCCCAGAGGTACTCTGAACCTATTCTGGGTCTGGGGGCTGCCCAATTTGAGAAGCATTCTTTGCTAAATAACTGCTAAATTTAATTTGTCTAAAAAATATTTTGTAATAGTGTCCAAGCCAAGACCAGGCACTCCTTGGGGATGGTAGAGGGATCCCTCACTACGTAGAGATTATACCAAGTCTCCCCAAACATATGCTTTAAAATCTTATTTTTCTAAGGCTAAGAGTTAAGAATTAAGACCATCTCAGGCCAGAGAAGAACTAAATTTCAAAACAGAGGCTGGCTTTACCTTTATCTCTCACTTGAATATCTATGATGTACTTAAAACTTTCCCCATCTCAGCATTAGGACCGAAATGCTGCTACTGTCATTCCGTCTTGCCAGGAAAACAGAAGCATGGACAAATAATATCTGAAAGATGCAATGGCACGAAGCTCATTAACAAACCAATACAACTCAGATGTTTGTACTCTCATAACTCAATGTGCCGATTCAAACTCTTTCTCAAGAACTCCCCAATAAAACAACCCATCTGTGTGAATTTCAGTCCGTCAGCTCCTTGGAGCCAGTTCCTGGATCTGGAAATAAATATAGGAGTTGGGGCTAAATAGCCCTTCAGTTCCTTTCAGCCTAAACATTCTTACAGCCCAAAGGAAGGAGGCATTGTTTTTAAGAATGCCTTAAAAGTCATCAGTTACCCCGAAGGCAATCTTTTTTGTGGCTATACAAAGTAGTTATGGAAGATACATTTGTTGTTGAAATTTATGACTTAGTAAGACACCTGCAAGAAAGTAAAACCTAACTCCCAGAAAGAAAAATATCTAGGATAATCAGAGATATTTGTTTAGTATTTTTTCCTGTGAGTTTATAGAAAAATTTCAAAAACCAACTGCTCAACGTTAGGTATACAAAACTAGGGGGAGGTAAGGTAAGTTGATTTTAGGAACTCTGTGCTTAAAGGAATATCCCTTTAAAACGATGTTTTCAAACAGAACTGGGGTGTTTTAGGTAGAAAACCTTATAGAATACTATTAAAATACGAACAGGACTGGCTTTTTTTCTTTTTTGTAAAGACATGAATGTCATGTTACATATATGTGTCAGATGATTTGTGTGATATTTTAAAAGTTTATCATCAACAAAGTTTCAACTATTATCTCCATTTTTATAGATAAGGAAATTATGACACAGAATAATCCAAATTTCCACAGGAAATCACTGATATAGAATTAAAAGCAAAGCCTGCCAGGCTTTTCCTGTGTCCACAGAAGTCAAGTATATATTATAGGATATAATGTTATTAAAATTGCTGAAAATTATCAAAGTCTTATTAAATAACTTTTCATCTATATTCACAAAAGGAAAAAAATGTGGTTCTTGGTTCATTTGTTTTCTTCCCATCTAAGAGCAGCATAATAGCTTAGCAGAGTGAAGAGCTGAATAGAAGGTATACTTTGAATGGGAACAAAATGCACACCTGTCCTTAAACATTCACCTCAAATCGAACACAGACCTGAGATATAATATTTGCATTCATCATTCCTTTGGGTTCTAGTAATCTGGGTCACTGCTACAACACAGCATGCTCTCTGAAGGAACAACACCATCTAGTAACATTTATTTTGGATTCATTCAACAAATAAACTAGTCATCTAAAATGCTAGCCATAGCAGCTGTTAATCAGTTGCTAAAAATATAATGTCATCTTAATTTGTGTTAATAGAATTGTAATTACATAATTTAGACAATAAAACCCAGAGAAGGAAAATGTCAATATGATTTGGCGGAGTGGTGAGGGTAAAGAAGGGGAAAGAGAGAAAGGTCTGAGGTGGCAATATCCAGGTGGGAGGACCTGGTAAAGGAGAATTAAATGGAAGAAAGGGGGGATTCTGGCAATAACACCAAGATTCTGGGTTCAGAGGCTAAGGAGAAAGACACCTGCCTTGAAGAGCAAATCTGTGTGGCTTCAAGGATGGGGGGCTTGCACTCAAATTTGAATGCACTCAAAAATGAAGAATAGCTAATGTTTGTGAGGTACTTTGCTGTTTACAACGTACTTTCATATTCATGAAATATATATTTAATCCATCCATCCACTGAGATGGTTTCTTTCTATCATCCTCATATTAAAGACGAAAACTAGGGAGGAGGCGGCGGGCGTGAGACCGGGAATGCTCAGGGCCCCCGCCTCGCCCCCCAAGCCCGGGCCGCGGCCCCTGCCTTCCCCGCAGCCGTCTGGCACTCGGTGCCCGACCCCCGAGGCCGGCGGCTGCTCCCACCCGGGGCCGTTGCTGCTTGTGCCGTGAGCGCCGCCCCGCCATTGTCCCCGTCGCTCCGTCAGCTGCGCCAGGCGGCGCACCACGAGGCTAGGGTGCGCATGGGGAGCCTCCGTTGATGCCGCCGCCGCCGCGCCGCCCTCCGAGGCTGCGTCCCGGGAAGCCCGGCTCCCCAATCGCTTCGGCCTGGCCCGGTGCCCCGGACCTGAGTGCGTCCCCATGAAGGCGCCCGGGCTGGCCCAGGCGGCCGCGGCGGAGAGCGACCCCCGCAAGGTGGCGGAGGAGACCCCCGACGGGGCGCCCGCGCTCTGCCCCAGCCCCGAGGCGCGGTCGCCGGAGCCGCCTGCCTACCGCCTGCAGGACTTTGACACGCTGGCCACCGTGGGCACTGGGACGTTCGGGCGGGTGCACCTGGTGAAGGAGAAGGCAGCCAAGCATTTCTTCGCTCTCAAGGTGATGAGCATTCCCGATGTCATCCGCCTGAAGCAGGAGCAGCACGTGCACAATGAGAAGTCTGTCCTGAAGGAAGTCAGTCACCCGTTCCTCATCAGGCTGTTCTGGACGTGGCATGACGAGCGCTTCCTCTACATGCTCATGGAGTACGTGCCGGGCGGGGAGCTCTTCAGCTACCTGCGAAACCGGAGGCGCTTCTCCAGCACCACGGGGCTCTTCTACTCTGCGGAGATCATCTGTGCCATTGAGTACCTGCACTCCAAGGAGATCGTCTACAGAGACTTGAAGCCAGAGAACATCCTGCTGGATAGGGATGGCCACATCAAGCTCACGGACTTTGGGTTCGCCAAGAAGCTGGTAGACAGGACTTGGACCCTCTGTGGAATACCCGAGTACCTGGCCCCGGAAGTCATTCAGAGCAAGGGCCATCGCAGGGCTGTGGACTGGTGGGCCCTCGGCATCCTGATATTAGAGATGCTGTCGGGGTTTCCTCCGTTTTTTGATGACAACCCGTTTGGCATTTATCAGAAAATTCTTGCAGGCAAAATAGATTTCCCCAGACATTTGGATTTCCATGTAAAAGACCTCATTAAGAAGCTGCTCGTGGTTGACAGAACAAGGCGATTAGGAAACATGAAGAACGGGGCAAATGATGTGAAACGCCATCGGTGGTTCCACTCTGTGGACTGGGAAGCTGTTCCGCAGAGAAAACTGAAGCCTCCCATCGTGCCCAAGATAGCTGGCGACGGCGACACTTCCAACTTCGAAACTTACCCCGAGAATGACTGGGACACAGCCGCGCCCGTGCCGCAGAAGGATTTAGAAATCTTCAAGAATTTCTGAGGACAGGAGCTCACATCTGGAAGAAACAGGAAGATTGGAATCGGCCTGGAACAAAGAACTGCACCTAAGCAGACCAGAAGTAAAATGTCTTCTTCATGGCATAAGGACGTTTCCCCTTTTCTGTGTACCTGTGTGTATAGGAATAGATCAGAGCACAGTTGAAATTAATGGAACTGGCATTATTTAAGCAACTGGAATTCCACACTGTAGGAAGGTTTTGAAAATTGTTTGGTTGTAGATTTTATCTTATCCTTTAGTGTTGTGTGCCTACTGTGATGTCTTGGTTTTTCTCATAGACTTAAGTTTATAAGTTTGAACTGGACTTGTTCGATTATAACCACAAATTGTTGTGTGTGTGTGTGTATGCCTGTGTGTATATATAGAAGTCATTATGGTAGATGCACAGAAATTGTGCAGTGATGTAAATGTTCATACTTCACAGAGCCTATAATTTTTATTTTTCAATTTGTTTTTTCAAAAATCTCTTCTCGGGGACAACATCTGAAGGGTATGTTGCATGCATTAAAAAAAATCATCTCACATGTATTTTATAGTTTGGGGGAAGAAAATATCATGGGGAGATCTACCTTCAGTATCTTTAGTGCTTCCTACCTGGTAACTTGAGATTTTAAAAGAAGAAACAAAGAGAAGAAGATATGGGAGCGAATTTATTCCAAGAATCTACAATGACATTGAAGTTGTTGGAGGAATGTACTGTATTTAAAACAACCTTCTGTGACACATTCAACAATTTCATCTGAGCTGGGTGCAGTGGCTTGTTCCTGTAGTCCCAGCACTTTGGGAGGCTGAGGTGGGTGGATTGCTTGAGCCCAGGAGTTGGAGACCAGTCTGGGAAACATGGTGAGACCTCATGTCTACAAAATACAAAAAACTTAGCCGGGCATGGTGGCACGTGAATGTAGTCTCAGCTACTCAGGAGGCTGAGATGAGAGGATCACTTGAATCCAGGGAGGTCCAGGCTGCAGTGATCCGAGATCACACCACTGCACTCCAGCCTCGGTGACAGAGTGAGACCCTGTCCAGAAAAAAAAAAAAAGAAAGAAAAAAGAAAAAAAAGGCAATGGCTTTGTGCTTTCAAAGGTGGAATGAAGAGAACGTCCACCTTAAGGCTTTAAAAGACAGTGAAGCTGGGTACAGTGACGCACTCCTGTTAACCTGGGACTTTGGGAAGCTGAGGCAGGAAGATCGCTTGAGCCTAGGAGTTCGAGACTGGCCTGGGCAGCATAGCGAGTCCTCATCTCTATAAAAAGAAAAAAAAAATGTTAAAACACAGTGAAATTGCAGAAACAGAAGACAGCTGCCCTTTTTCATCAGTGACCTTTTCTTCAAGTGGAGGTCAACTCAGTAAGTGAGAATAATTAGTAGGTTCAGTAGAATAAACTCTTTACAATTAATCAGTCAGTGGAAAATGATGTTCAGATGGTGAAATGTGGAAATGTTTTAGACAACTGTATTTTCAGCCTGTGCGTCTCACTGACCATCTTGTTGGGATTAACAGTTGAGGGCCATCATTGTCTCAACATTTAGCATGCAGTTTCCCATCAGTTTTACCGTGAATGTGAAAAGGTGAAACTGGTGCTGACCTCGGCAGCAGGTATACTAAAATTGGAATGACACAGAGGAGATTAGCATGGCTCCCTTTGCAAGGAAGAGCCATATATTCATGCAGCATTCCAAATTTTTTTTTAAAAAAAGGTTACACTGTGCACTGAGATGTGGAGCTAGAAGGAAAAGCATTAGGTCTCATGTTTGCTGACTATAAAAATAAATCATAGTAATATTATTGAACATTCTACTTTAAAAATTATTAACAAAACCATAAATGAAACCCTTGAGCACATTCTAAAAAGTACATAGACCCATGAGTCCATATGCCTATTTTTAGGTTGTCTGTTTTATTATCCAGGATTTCATACTCAGATGAAAATTAGTATCAGG
>NW_012115488.1:14832994-14849490 GCF_000951035.1 Colobus angolensis palliatus | reverse complement strand
AAAAAAAAAAAAAAATAGTTGACCTGGGTGGTCATTCCAAAATTTTCTCATAGATGATCATGTGAAACAATCACCGTGCAAAATGTGGAGGAAAATTCATTACAATAATCACAAAATTTGTATCAGAAAAACATTACAAATTTACTTTACTTCATGTAATTTTATGAGTTGGCAGTATTTTCTTAAATTGGAATACTATAAGAGAATATCTTTAGGAAATGGATATGTTACAACAAGAAGTATATTGGGGCAAGTCTTGTTTTTCTGAAGGGAAATGCCACCAGCCCACTTTCATAGGCATTGATAAAGCCAGGAAGGAAATAAAGTCACAACCGAATAGTATACACTGTATCTACTGAATTCTTCTAATTCCTTTGCAACAGAAGTCTAAATCCTGCTTAGCCTAAACATATCTATAGCCAGTGATGGGCAAATTATATTTGCTGTCAGCATGATAGAATAAGAAGTAGAAATCCCCCAGCAGTGGGGTAAGATTGCGTGCTTCGTCCCCTCACAATGCTGTTCAGCCCCACTCCCTCTCCATGCCCATCAAACAACTGCACAATCACTTGTTAGTGAATTTCTCATTCAGCGTTTTGTTTCTTTCTGTCCACACTTAAAGACCAAATCATTTGTTTGCTTTGAAGAAAAAGCAAAAACAAGAACAAAAACACCAAATCATTTGAAATCACTACTCATTAAAAAAAATCACCTGTGGAACCAAAAAAAAAAGATGAAAACTAAAGTTGGGATAAGATGATTTGCCCTGATTCATACGAGGCCTTCTACTACCTCCAGTCTCACATGCTCTTCACACACCACAGTGCAGCTCCAAGATAGTTTAGGTTTCTTTTACCAACTTTGTAGATATTAGAAGGAAAATGCACTCACTCAAAATAAATAGTATTGAACTAAACTACAGTGTATATATTTCAAAGTGTTTTCACATACAGCAATATTGTATGTTTCTCATTTTAATTGGGGAGATCAGGAACTATTATCTCCATTTTTATAGATAAGGAAATTATGACACAGAATAAACCAAATTTCCACAGGAAATCACTGACACAGAATTAAAAGCAAAACCTACCAAGTGCGACTTTTCTTATCCCTTCCCAATGCACAGTTTTTGCAAAGCTGATCTCTGGACTATGCCATGATGAATAAGACTTACAGAAAATAAAACTAGAAGAAGGGAAAAACTCCCAGGATAAGCCAGGCATGGTGGTTTGCTCCTGTAGCCCCAACTACAAGCTGAGGCTGAGGCTAGAGGATTACTTAAGTCCAGGTATTCAAAGCTACAGTGTGCTTTGATCGTGCCTGTGAACAGCCACTGCACTCCAGTCTGGGCAATGGAGAAAAACCTGTCTTCATAATAAATAAATAAATATCTTTTTTAAAATAAAAAAGCTCCCAAGACACACAGAAATAGAATAGGCCCTCATAATCAGAGCTACATTAAACTGGTTTGGAAAAAAAACTACAAGTTAAAATAGTAACAGCAATAATAAAACAACAATAATAAGTGCTTTGGAAAGGAAAAAACAAGATCTCTATTAGAATCATTACACAGCTCTCTTATAACTGCTGCCCACACCACCAAGAAATACAATATCAAAGGTCAACACATATTAAGAATAAACCACAACAACTGCATAGGTAAGAGGTGCTATGATTCCCTTTGAGCTGCCAAAATAACTGTCTAGTTTTTCCAAAGCTGCTGTGGAGATGGGGGAGGCATCCTGATGTCATAGGTGGGAGAAATGTTTTTACCAACTAAGCTCATCATATGTATGTGGTCAACAACCAGAAAGTATTTTACTTTTATAAGACAGAAGGTAAATGATTCCCAGAAAAACTGAGTAATATTTGAATAAAATGTTATTTACTACATCTGATATATTTTCTTTTTTGAGCTCTCTGTCCTGCCCTATTTAATGTTTAGTAACAGATGAAATGTATTTGTGAAAAGTCATAAGTGATACTGATATTTTGCTAACACTCTCCTACAAGAAGATTGCTTATGTCATGCTGCAGTTGGTTCACTGATTTTTTAAATTGCAAAATAAAGATCTGATAAATAATTAGCTCAGCAATTCCCAGACTGAATTTAGTAATGCAGTCTTTCTATTCATCTTGCACCAGGATATCTGTAATTATTCCAAAGTCTATCCTGGATATTTTCCAAAAGTCTCAAAATAAACCAAGGAAAAAACTCACAAAACTTTTACGAGGTAAGGTGCCAAAAGAGTGTCACAAAATCAAATTACAGGTAATGCAAATCTAAAAAGATGTCTAGAGGTCATTGAATTAAACCAATGGCTTTCAACCTTGGCTGAACATTAGAATCCCCTGGGAACTTTTCAAAATCCTAATGTCCAGGCTATACCCCAGACCAATTACATCAGAGTCTCTGGGAGTAGCACACAGGCATTAGTATTTTTTCAGGTTCCTCAGGAGTTTCCAATGTATAGCCAAGATTGAGAACCACTGGAATAGACCCAATAAAAGACAAAATCCTTAAAGTTGGTGCTGTCTTCTGTTAGGCTTAAGGGAAAAATAAACATTTGAAATGAGAGCATTTCAAATCAGAATCAGAATGCTAGCTGAATCACCTTCCAACTGCAGGACTAGAGCAAGACTTCAAGTCTCTGGGTCTCCATACCACTTCAGAGGGCTGCTCTGAAGAATAAAGTCAATGAAATGATATGTAAAAGCACCTAACCCACTGACTGCAGGGCACACAAAAGCACCAGGGAAATATTCCTCTCCTCCTCTCCCATTCTCCCACATGTTTTAAGCAAGAGTTACTTCCTGACCAAATGGATCAGAGAGTAATAAATAGACCTAATCACATGTCACACTTGTTCCCAAAGTATTTAGGCATGTACAACTACAGCTATTCTTTCATCAATAATGGAACAGAAATATGTGCCCCAAGAGTCTCTATTCACTAATGATTTCCACACCAAAAGCTCATCTAAAAATTGATCATTTAAATCAACAGTGAGATACCATTTTTTGCCAGTGGGCGAACACAAAAGACTGATAATCACCAGTGTTGGCAGAGATGTAGGGAAACAAGGTTTTACAAATTAGTACAACCTTTTTGGAGCGTAATTGGCAGCATCAAAAAAAAAAAAATCTAAATGTACATATTCTTTCATCCAACTAATCTATTCTTGGGTACCTAGTCAGAGATATATCTACATATCTACTCATGAAGATATTGTCCTGATTGGTTTGGTTGTGTGGTTGTGTCTTGTACTCATCACTTTCTGAACTCTTCAGTTGTTTGTAGTCCATCTACAACACTAGAAGAGAAACCCTGTAGGAAGAGTCTGATCAATCTAGCCCACCAAGTGAGAAGAGCTGGGCTTGCCAAAGGGGCCCACATGACGGTCACATTTAGTGCCCACAATGTCATGCTGCTTGAAATGCATACTTCTTTGCTTTCTAATGCACTATCTCCATCAATCAATGCATGGCCCTCTTTATTTAATATTTTATTTTAAATAATACATAAACGCCCATGAACATACTAATTCAAACAATGATATCAGCAAAAACTTAGGTCACTTACATGCTCTCCTCTGTGCTGTCTTCTCTATCCCTTGCACCCTCGGGAGTAAGCACTATCCCAAGCTTTGTGTTTATTATTCCTTCTCTTGTTTTGGAATGTTACAAAAATGGTATTGTACTATAAATGGTTTTCTGGGATTTTAGATTTTTACTCAATCCTTTTGTGACAAGGATTAATCTGGTTGTTGGATGTATCTATACTTCTTCGTTCATGACAGAATTAATTAACTATAATATATTTAACCATTCTTCTGGAATTGGCATTTTGTTTCCAATTTGAGACTATTAAGAACAGTGGCACTATAAAACTCTTCCCGAAATTTTTATAACACAGGGGTGGTCGATTTCTGGCAGGAAATCTGGCTGCCATCACACTAACCTCATCACTCACAGGAGCCATTGATAGTCTCCCCTAAAAGGTTTAATTTCTCTCCCCCTCCTCTGCCCATCCAGGCCAGTTCAAAGTGCCCTAGGGGAGAACTTTATAAGAGGCAAGTGCTCCTTTAAAAGGCAGCACCCGGCAGCAAATATTTATTGACATAACTGGCTCCTTCCAGAACTAACCTGGCAGTTACCCCCAGCCCCAGGCTAGCTGTTTAACTTACCTACCTCCTGTCAGAATTTTAAAGATATTTTTATTTGAAAGACAAATTCCTGAACAGTATGACTTCAATACTTTATTCCTACCAGAAAAAAAAATCACTCTCCAAGAGAATTTTAGCTACAGATCTACACCAATATCAACTCCCACATATACTGTTGTTTAGAAGTCATACTTGACATCTAATGTCACAAAATGCAGAGACTTGATTTTCTGTCTCTCTCTCACACACACACACACACACAAAGCCTGAATGAAAAATCAAGCATCAATAGCTACTTACAACCCATTTAATTTCCCCTTGCCAAGCAGATATAAATGCATTAGGGAAATTTAGGAAGAGAGGGAAAACGGGATAACTATACATTATCTTGCAATGATTTTTTTAAGTTAATTTAGAATAGGGCCCAAGGGCCCAAAGTGTTTGTAATACCTGTGTAAATACTGCCTTTGTCTCACCAGTATTTTAAAATTTGTTTTGTGTTCTCTTTGTCCAAAGACCTCAAATTACATAAATCATTTATTTTTAATTAGGTTTTTAAAAGTTGCTAAATCCTGGGGGTTCACGAGTGCCCCTGGACCCACATTTCCGAGCCAGCTTCTCCACACACTCAGTACTCGTCCATCAGTTCCTCTTGTCTTCCAACCGGCTGCCATCTGCTATCCTGTTCCTCAATTCCACAGCTGCAACAGGGAGCACTATTGCAGGAAACCCAACCACTGGCCAGCTTCCACCCCAGCAGGGACTGGAGCACTCAACTCCTGTCTAAGCTCACTTCTGAGCAGCTGCTCCCCCAAATAGCTTCATAAAACCACGTCTACTCTTCCTAATGCTTTTGCCCTATGGCCAGCACCATTCTCCTCAGAGACCTCTTCGCAGACTATTGAGATGATCAGCATGAACTTCCTCAACATCTCACCACAAACGCCCATCTCAACCCACACTTCTATCTATTTTTATCTGCACTGATCAGTGCCAGCTTTCTTTTCATCACAGAGGAAGTGACCCTCCTTTTCTGGTTTCTAGCTAATTCCTTCACCTGTGCTAGCAAATTCCACGCCCTCCCACCCTGTAGTTCAGAATTATTTCTGTCTCTCGCTTGGCTACTTCCCTGCACATCCAAGTGGTTCACTTCTTAAAACCAACAAACAAAACTTCACCATTCCTATGTCTCTCTTTTCCCCTCACAGCCAAACTCCCTGAAAGAACAGAGGGCAATTCAACCTCATGTCCACTTCTTACCTCCTGTCCACTCCTCCACAGACTGCAATCTGGACTCCAGCCATACCACTCCAGACTCAAGGGTGTCTGGCAAAATTCTGATATTCTCCCTCCCCATCATTACTAAATCTACTGCTTCTTTTTTTCCCAGTGCAAACCTTAGCTGACCTCTCTGTGGCAGCTGACAATATTAACTACTCATTTCCTCTTAAAACTTTTCTCCTCTCTGGTCTTATAATTCCTTCTACTCTTAATACATAGGACCATTTTTTCCTCATCTCCTTCTTCTTCTTCTTTTCTTTTCTTTTTTTTTTCTTCTTTGTGCCTCCTGTTCTGTTGCTTCTCTCTTAAAATGCTCCCTATGCTTCTGATTTCAGTTCTCTGTTCATTACTCTGAGTACATTTTCCTTAGAAAATACCACCTCACCAATATCCATCCTGGAGCCTAACTTTCCCTGAGCTACAGACCCATAAAGCCAACTGTCTCCAGGCATCTCCATGTGCATCCTGAGTATAACAAGTCCTACACTGAGCTCATCATTCCTCTCATTCCCAAGCTTGCACCAATAACCCTGGACTCTTCCCGTTTTCTCTTTCTAAGTAAATGACATCACCATCTGCCTAGTCACCCAAGTGGGATCCCTGGGAAGTATGGCAGCTCCCTCACTCTGCCTCCCTGAGGCATTCAATCAGCCCCTGATGCTTGTACTATCTACCTCTTTAACATCACTGCCATCTGTTTGCCTTTCTCCATTCCCATTGCATTTGCCTTAATTCAGACTCCTTTCATCATTAAAATTAATAAGAATTGCATTTACTTGAGTACTATATGCTAGGAATATAACATACATAATGCCAGGAGGTATTATTGACCATATTTTTACAGATAAATAAATGAGACCCCAAAAGGAAAATAACTGCATCTTTTCTCACATTCTGAGTCTAAACCCATCTACACTGCAGACAAAATCAGGTCTTCTTTTTTAAAAAACATTTTTATTGTGAAAATAACACATATACAGAAAAGGTACATAAAATAAGAACAGCATAAAAATTATTATAAAGTCATCTTTCTAAAATGCCAATCTAATCTTGCTCCTGATATTTTCCTAACCTTTTCAAAGTCTCCCCATTGCCTTTAAGGGTAAAGTCAAACCTGAGCAAAGCACAAGTCCCCAGGATGTCAGCTCAGCCTGCTTCCTCAGCCTTTCTTGGCCATGCCCTCTCACTCACCCTGGCTCCAGCCCCACAAGCTGTACCTCCATGCTCCAGGCTGTGATCCTACATGGCTCCTGGCTGAGAGTGTGGGGTATATTCTTCTCCACCCCTTGCTTCACTCCTTCCATTGGATACCTAATTTACTCTTTGGGAACTATGTCTTATTGCTCTTCTCAGAAGGAGCTTTGTCTAAAGACGAAAAAAGACTCTTGGCAACATTGCATGGCCAAAGCCATGCAACTCATGAAAGGTTTTGCTGTTCACCTGGAGTATCAGAAATGGGGAAGTTCTGACATATTTGGGACATGTCCACTCTATCCAAGAAAAAAAAAAATCAGGAAGAGATTTGAGGCAATCATTTTAGGTCATCTATGGTGAGTTAAAGGAAGGACTCTACTTTGACTGAAGACTACATCTCAGTAATTCCTACCCACAGCCCCTCACCACCCCAAAATTTAGGTGGAAGTTGCTGGTAATGTCGATTATTATTATTATTGCCATTATTTTATGTAAATCTATTCAGCTGTGCAAGTTAGAAAACTAAAACGAATCCCTGACATTTACCTTTCTGCCCCCTCAGTCTATCATTATGTCCTATTTTGCATCTGAAATTATCTCTTGAAGCCACCTACTTCTGGTCATCTCCAGCATCACTCTCCTCATCAAAGCTATCATTATCTGTTAGCTGAATTATTGTAGTAGCCTCTAACTCATTCAGCGAATTTACTCTGGCCTTTTCTCAGCCATTCTCCATACTGGAGCTAGTTATATTTGCAAAACACAAATACGATCATATGATCCTATCACCACTCCACCCCCCATCCTGGCCTGGTTAAAACTCTTCAGTGTCTTCACTTTTATAACAAACTAAACACTTAAATAGTCCCAGCACTTAGAACAATATTTAGTGCATAATAGGCGCTCAGCAAATATTGATGAAACAAATGAAAGAATATGACCTTCATCTACACTCCTGCTTTCTCTAACTGAGAATTCCAGCCATCTTGACCTCCCTTCAGTTCTATCTTCCCTATAATCATTTGGCTTCGCACATATTGTTCCCTCTTCTTCATACCTTCTCCCTTTCCTCCTTCAGCAAGTTAATTACTACCTTCTTCCTTCAAATGAGACTTTAATCATCATGTCTCCAGAGCAGGCTTCCCTCTTTGCATCATGAGCCTCTTCACAGTGTTTGTCACACTTGCAGTTTTACACACGCTATGAAGACAGCACTATGAAGCTGTCTTGTAGCACTATGAAGACAGAGACTGTGTCTGTTTTCCCTCATCAATATATCCCAGGTAATTAGCACAGTGTTCGACATTCGGTGGACACTCAAGAAATTGTTAATAGATGAATGAATGCATTATAAATTAATATTCAAAGTGCCCACCTATTTTACAATTCAATTTTAAGGTAGCCCTGAAACCTAAAAACTCATTTGAGAGACAAATTACAGAAAACAATTCTCTTTCTACTCTTCTTTTTTCTTTGAAGGTCCTTGTTGGACTCTAAAGTACAACTTTTGGGCTTCCAGGATACAATGCTTTTAAATATCATTTCATTTGAGTTCTTATAGAAACTTTGTTTAAAAACAAACACTTTAAAAATAAAGAACAGAGGGCAGTAGAATTTGCCCTAATTCACCTGAAAAAATCAAAACTTTTCTAACCGAAAGCAAAATCTCTCTTACTACCAATGAAGTATATAGACGTAACCCTGCCCTGGATGAAAACCTATTTAATTTTTAAATATGAATAAGAAATGATGCTTCTTGAGGCTTATCTATGTGCTTACAAGATGTTTGTTTTGAAGAACTTGCTGTTTTAAGCATCAACACATGTAGTTTGTCAATATGTCTGACATTCCCAGGTAAAAGTAAAACTATTAGGCTATACATTTTTTAAAAGTCTTACGCTAATGTGTTTCTTTAGGAACGATGTCATATGGTTTGGCTGTGTCCCTACCCAAATCTCAACTTGAATTATATCTCCCAGAATTCCCACCTGTTGTGAGAGGGACCCAGGGGGAGGTAATTGAATCATGGGGGCTGGTCTTTCCTGTGCTATTCTCGTGAAAATGAGTAAGTCTCACAAGATCTGATGGTTTTATCAGGGGTTTCCACTTTTGCTTCTTCCTCATTTTTCTCTTGCCACCACCAGGTAAGAGGTGCCTTTCACCTCCCACTATGATTCTGAGGCCTCCCCAGCCATGTGGAACTGGAAGTCCAATTAAACATCTTTTTCTTCTCAGTTTCAGGTATATCTTTATCAATAGTATAAAAACGAACAAATACACCATGTCTTATTACTCTTTTGTAAAATATTTTGCCAATAAGTAAAGAAGTTTCTTGCCACATTGCAGGCCAGAGCCATAGCCATCCATTGTAGACACTGCTGCCCATATGGGAATGAATTATCAGAAATGGGGAAGTCTTAACACACTTAAGGGATGCCTTTCCTCCATGGAGTGAAGATTTGATGTAATTATGTTACATTTTTGGATAACTCATGATGGAGTGAAGATGGAATGTGGAGTGCACTTTAATTAAAGACTAAGCTAGAATTGTACCCACCCCTACCCCACAACTTAGATACAGAGTTGAGTTAGTAATACTCAATTCGTAGCACTCCAGTCTAATAGGTTGGTGCTAGATCTCTCCCTTGTTCTACTTATTTCTTTTATTCAAGATTCTGTCACCCATTCTTCTCCCTACTCACTCTAATATGTTTATTATATATATTATTGGATGTGTGTACAACCTTATAAAATACAATGGCCTGCAACGCTGTCCATGATCTGGCACTAGATAACCCTCTTACTTCATCTCCTCCACTTCTCCCCTATCTCATTCTACTCTAGCCACACTGGCTTCCTAGCCACTTCCTGAACTTACTAAACGTACCTCAGGGACTTTGTACTTGCTCTGTTTTTTTTCTGCCTGAAATACGCATTGCTCAATTATCCACATGGCCCACTCCATGTATTTGTTTAAATGTCTCTTTATGTTAAAAATGGGGAAAGAAACTTCCCTAATCGTCTTATTTTAAAAAGTAACTTGTCACTTTCTCTCTCCATACTGTGGTTTATTTTTCACAGTTGCAGTTTTTGCCTCACCAGAGAAACTTTTTTGTACCTATATGTTTTTTGTCTATCTCCTCTTACTAAAATAAGAGGCAATAGGACATGACTGTTAAATCCTAAAAACCCTAAAGTTAGACCTACTAGGCTTGAATTTTCACTTCACTATTTACTATGTGACCTTCATGCACTAAGTCAAAATTGTATAGCTCTATGAATTTTCTTTTTCTTTTTTTTTTTTTTCTTGAGACAGAGTTTCACTCTTGTCGCCCAGGCTGGAGTGCAATGGTGCCATCTCAGCTCACTGCAATCTCCGCCTCCTGGGTTCAAGCGATTCTCCTGACTCAGCCTCCTGAGTAGCTGGTATTACAGGTGACTGCCACCACACCCAGCAAATTTTTATCTTTTTAGTAGAGACAGGGTTTCCTCATGTTGGCCAGGCTGGTCTCGAACTCCTGACCTCAGGTGATCCATCTGCCTCAGCCTCCCAAAGTACTGGGATTATAGGCATGAGCCACCGTGCCCAGCCAGCTCTATGAATTTTCACAAAAAACAAACCCATGAAACCACCAGCCATATTAAGAAATAAAAACATTATTAGACTTCTAGAAGGCCCGTCCCAGTAACTACAGCTCACTTCCCAAAGGTAACCACTCTCTTGACTTCTATGATTATAGATCAAGTTTGCCTATTTTTGAAATTTATGTAAATAGAATTATATACTCTTTAGTAACTGTCTTCTTTCATCTGTGTAGTACACAACATTCATTCATTCATTCTCATTGCTGTATAGTATTCCAGCAAACACTGTCATATGGTTTGGCTGTGTCCCTACCCAAATCTCAACTTGAATTATATCTCCCAGAATTCCCACCTGTTGTGAGAGGGACCCAGGGGGAGGTAATTGAATCATGGGGGCTGGTCTTTCCTGTGCTATTCTCGTGAAAATGAATAAATCTCACAGGATCTGATGGTTTTATCAGGGGTTTCCACTTCTGCTTCTTCCTCATTTTTCTCTTGCCACCACCAGGTAAGAGGTGCCTTTCACCTCTACACAATACTGGAAGTGTATTCCAGTACAGTATTCCAGTGTGTGACTATATCACCATTTATTTATCCATTTTATAGTTGATAGACACTTGGGTGAGTAGCTCCCAGTTTGGAACTATTATGAATGGTGCCACTGTGAATATTCTCATCCATGTCCTTGGGACACATAGGGAGGCATGTATATATACTTAGAAGATGAATTGCAGGGAAGCAGGGCATACTTTCGTTGAACCTTACTAGAGCCTGCTTATCTTAGTCTGTTCAGGCTTCTATAACAAAAAAACCATTACATGGATAGTTTATAAACAGAAATATTTTTCTCATAGTACTGGAGGCTAGAAAGTCCAAGATCAAGACACTGGCAGATTTGGTATCTGATGAAGGACCATTTTTCATAGATCTTCTAGCTGTGTCCTCATATGGTGGAAGGGGCAAGTTTCAACCTTTTAAAGTTCTGGGTTTCCTCTTATAAGAACATTAATTCCATTCATGAGGGCTTCACTCTCATGACCTAATCACCTTCCAAAGTCACAACATTCTAATACCATCACCTTGGGGGTTAGGTTTCAACACGAATTAAGGGAGAGAATGTGACACAAACATTAAAACCATAGCACTGCTGAACCATTCTCCCAAGTGCTTGCACCAGTTTTCACTCCTAACAGCAGCATGTGAAAGTACCAATATATGTGATTTTTTAAGCAACATAAATACTGTATTAAGTTCTATTCTTTCCCACTGTTTTCACTGAATATTGTGTTTCTAAGATCTATATATGTTGCTATACATTTATTCCTTCCAATTATTGCATGGCATTTGAAAGTATGCTTTCTTCATTGAATTCTTTTTCTGAATTTTTTTGAATGGTGCTTGTCAGTGAAGCAGGGCTTTTGTTTGTCTTCCTTGCATCCATTCTTCTCTTCTCCCATTCTGATAGAATTACCTGCGTTCAGCCACATAGTCAAGTGTTCCAGCCTCAGCCCCCAAAGGTGACTCTTCAGTCATCTGAACCAATCGGGATACTTTTATTTCCTCTATGACCCTGTTCCGGCCAGTGAGACTTGAAGGCAGGTCTATACAGAAAAGGACAGTGGGGAAGTTGTTTCTGAAAAAGGTTTCTTCATTCTTCTACAGAAACACAAGAAAGAGATCCTCTTTTCTTACTTCTCGATGTTAATGGGAGACTATGATAGCAGGAATTACTGTAGCCAACTTGTGACCAGGGAGGCAGTTAGATAAAAGATGAAGAAACTTTGAGTTCCTCATGATACCACTAAGCCAGGAGCCACCCTACCTCAAGATTTGTTAGATGAGAAAATAGTTTTAGTTGGATTTTCTTATTTGCAACCAAAAGGGTCCCATTACAATAATGAAACCACTTGCATTAATTTGTTTGTTTAAAGGTATTTTGTACTAAACAGACTATTTTTCAGTCTCTCTACTTTGTTTTAAATAATCTCAATTTGATGTCCCTTATTGACTATGAGGTTAATTTTATGACACTGAGACCATCGAACAAATGGATGTCTCATTCATCTTACTGGTCAGCAATTGGCAATTTTTTTATTCATAATTTCAGAAGAACATAGTTGATTTTGAACATGTGATCTGTCAAGTAAATGATACCATGACACATTTTGAGTTAAGTATTTTTTTTTTTTTTGAGACGGACTCTCGCTCTGTCGCCCAGGCTGGAGTGCAGTGGCCGGATCTCAGCTCACTGCAGACGCCGCCTCCCGGGTTTACGCCATTCTCCTGCCTCAGCCTCCCGAGTAGCTGGGACTACAGGCGCCCGCCACCTCGCCCGGCTAGTTTTTTGTATTTTTCAGTAGAGACAGGGTTTCACCGTGTTAGCCAGGATGGTCTCGATCTCCTGACCTCGTGATCCACCCGTCTCGGCCTCCCAAAGTGCTTGTATTTTAGAAAAAGTATGGTAAGCCAAAATTTTCAGATATACTATTAGTCATATCTTCTATAATAAACAAATTGTATAAATTGTAAGACTTTTTTATTTTAATTTTGGGGTAGGCAATATATACATTAATACAAGATACTCAGCATTGTCACTTCCATGGACTTTTGTTTTATTTGACCAGTCTTTTCTAGACTAATATTTCAGTATTTCATCTTCACAAAGCATAAAATAATACAATTACATTTGATGAAATTCTATTCTGTATTAGGCACTGAGCTTGAACCTCTGCAAGCATTATTTAACTATACTTCTGGGAGGTATTTTTATTTTAAATTTTAAGAATACGAAACTGAGGCTCAGAGAGGTTAAGTAACTTACTCTAGGATTCATAGCAAGTGAGAAGCAGAGCTGGAATTTTAATCTACACCTATTAGATTACAGAACTCATACTCTTAGCCACTTTGTCATACAGCTCCTCTAAGTTTTTACTATGATAATCATTGGCATATTTAAGGCTAAATGGGAGGTTCCACTAAAAAGATTTAACTTTTTAAAGTAAGCTGAAATAATAATTAATCATATCGAACACTTACTGAGTACTTTCCATTTACTATGTAACCATTTAAGAGCTCTTATCAACCAATTAACTCTTTGCAAGTTTATTTTTAGATAAACAGTGAATTATTTGGGAATGAATAGGGTAACAATCTGAAAATCAATTGATATTCTGATCATCTTTAACATAGAAATAAACTGGAGGACAATACATTGTTTTGTTCTATCATTTGGGAACTTTATCCATCGCAAGAGACCAAGAAAAAATGTCAAATCAAACTGACTTAAGACCCCAAAAAGACTATTGGCTTGTGTAACTAGGAAATCTCTAGAGGTGGAGCTCTTCCAAACAGGGTGGATTCTGGACTCTATAATGTCCCACAGCCTTTTTCTAACTTTTGGCTGTATCCCACCCAGTTACCTGATTTTGTTGGCTTCTTTCTCAGACTCTATTTAGTGGGCCCTGGCACCTCCAAGTTCTCTTCCTCTTGATGACAAGATAAGAGGAAGCAGCTCCCACCTCTTATATATTCAAGTTCAAGGCCAGAAGGACTTTTCCAGCAGACTGAGAATTACTTTGATTGCCCCATCTTAAGTCCCTGCTCACCTCTGAAACTATCATGTGGCAAAGGAGAGGCAAATTCCCCATTGTGGTGAGAGAGGAGTCACTGGCTCTATCTCTGGAACTAAAGGGTGAGGCTCCAGCCATATCAACTGGGAGGAGGGGTAGAAAGGTAGATTCTCACAAGAAAATCAGCAAAATGGGTACTATTGTAAATCATCCCCCCGAAAACCACGCCTCCTGCTATTCACACCCTGCCCTCAAATCTGGGCTGGCCCTATGACTATCTTTTCTTTTCTAACAGACTTTTTAAAATATATAACAGTTTTAGATTTATAGAAAAAAATTAGGCCATAGTACAGAGAGATCCCATGTATTCCTTCACTCAATTTCTCCTATAATTATCATCTTACAAGTGTGTGGTACATTTGTTATAATTAGTGAATTCATGTTTATACACTATTATTAATTAAAGTCCACAGTAGTTTATTTAGATTTATGTAGTTTTTTGTCTAATATTGTTTTTTGTTCCTGTATCTTACTTAGACTATCACATTACATTTATTTGTCATGTTTCCTTAGACTTCTCTTGGCTATGACAGGTTCTCAGACAAACCTTCTTCGTTTTTGACAACCTTGACAATTTTTAGGAGCACTGGTCAAGTATTTGTTGGATATCCCCTATCAGAACTTGTCTGATGTTTTTCTCATGATTAGACTAGGGTTATGAGTTTTGGGAAGGAAGACCACAAAAATAAAGGGTCATTTTTATGACTCTAATCAAGAATACATACCGTCAACATGATTTATCACTGTTGATAATGGCCTTGATCTGTGGCCGCAGTACTCTTCTCCACCCCCACCCCCATACTGTACTCTTAAGAAGGAAGTCACTATGAGCAACCCACACTTAAGGAATGGGTATTTATGCCTCCCAAGACTAAACCAGGAAGAAGTTGAATCTCTGAATAGATCAATAACAGGTTCTGAAATTGAGGCAATAATTAACAGCCTACCAACCAAGAAAAAAAAAAAAAAAGTCCAGGACCAGCTGGATTCACAGCCGAATTCTACCAGAGGTACAAAGAGGAGTTGGTTCCATTCCTTCTGAGACTATTCCAATCAATGGAAAAAGAGGGAATCCTCCCTAACTCATTTTATGAGGCCAGCGTCATCCTGATACCAAAGCCTGGCAGAGATACAACAAAAAAGAGAATTTTAGGCCAATATCCCTGATGAACATCCATGAGAAAATCTCAATAAAATCATGGCAAACCAAATTCAGCAGCACATCAAAAAGCTTATCCACCATGATCAAGTCGGCTTCATCCCTGGGATGCAAGGCTGGTTCAACATATGCAAATCAATAAATGTAATCTATCACATAAACAGAACCAATGACAAAAACCACATGATTGTCTCAATAGATGTAGAAAAGGCCTTCGACAAAATTCAACAGCCCTTTATGCTAAAAACTCTCAATAAACTAGGTATCGATAGAAGGTATCTCAAAATAGTAAGAGCTATTTATGACAGACCCACAGCCAATATCATACTGAATGGGCAAAACCTGGAAGCATTCCCTTTGAAAACCGGCACAAGACAAGGATGCCCTCTCTCACCACTCCTATTCAACATAGTATTGAAAGTCCTGGCCAAGGCAACCAGGCAAGAGAAAGCAATAAAGGATATTCAAATAAGAAGAGAGGAAGTCAAATTGTCTCTGTTTGCAGATGACATGATTGCATATTTAGAAAACCCCATTGTCTCAGCCCAAAATCTCCTCAAGCTGATAAGTAACTTCAGCAAAGTCTCAGGACACAAAATCAATGTGCAAAAATCACAAGCATTCCTATATATCAATAGCAGATAAACAGAGAGCCAAATCATGAGTGAACTCCCATTCACAATTGCTACTAAGAGAATAAAATGCCTAGGAATCCAACTTACAATGGATGTGAAGGATCTCTTCAAGGAGAACTACAAACCATTACTCAAGGAAATAAGAGAGGACACAAACAAATGGAAAAACATTCCATGTTCATGGATAGGAAGGATCAATATCGTCAAAATGGCCTTATTGCCCAAAGTCATTTATAGATTCACGCTATCCCCATCAAGTTACCACCAACTTTCTTCAGAGAATTGGAAAAAACTATTTTAAACTTCATATGAAACCAAAAAAGAGCCTGCATAGCCAAGATAATTCTGGGCAAGAAGAACAAAGCTGGAGGCATCATGCTATCTGACTTCAAACTATATTACCAGGCTACAGTAACCAAAACAGCATGGTACTGGTACCAAAACAGATATATAGACCAATGGAACAGAATGGAGGCCTCAGAAATAAGACCACACATCTAGCACCATCTGATCTTTCAAAAACTTGACACACACAAGCAATAGGGAAAAGATTCCCTATTTAATAAATGGTGTTGGGAAAACTGGCTAGCCATATGCAAGAAAATGAAACTGGACCCCTTCCTTATACCTTATGCAAAAATCAACTCAAGATGGATCAAAGACTTAAATTAAGACCCAGGACCATAAAAATCATAGAAGAAAACCTAGACAATAACATTCAGGACATAGGCATGGGTGAAGACTTCACATCTAAAACACCAAAAGCAATGGCAACAAAAGCCAAAATTGACAAATGGGATCTAATTAAACTAAAGAGCTTCTGCACAGCAAAAGAAACTATCATCAG
>NW_012115488.1:14812332-14832489 GCF_000951035.1 Colobus angolensis palliatus | reverse complement strand
TCTATGGCAAAGACACGTGCATGCTTATGTTTACTGCGGCACTATTCACAATAGCAAAGGCTTGGAACCAACCCAGATGTCCATCAATGATAGACTGGATTAACAAAATGTGGCACATATACACCATGGCATACTACGCAGCCACAAAAAAGGATGAGTTCATGTCTTTTGCAGGGACATGGAGGAAGCTGGAAACTATCACTCTCAGCAAACTGTCACAAGATCAGAAAATCAAACACCACATGTTCTCACTCATAAGTGGGAGTTGAACAATGAGAACACATGGACACAGGGAGGGGAATATCACACACCAGGGCCTGCAGGGGGTGCGGAGGCACTACAGGAGGGATAACATTAGGAGAAATACCTAATGTCGGTGACGGGTTGGTGGGTGCTGCAAACTACTATGGCACATGGCACGTGTATACCTATGTAACAAAACTGCATGTTCTTCACATGTAACCCAGAACTTAAAGTATAATAATTTTTTAAAAAAAGGAATGGGTATTTATGCTTCCCCTCCTTGAGTGTTCAATATCTACACAAATCATTTAAATTCTTCAAGCGATGTTTGTCTATTCTCATCCATTTATTTATTCATTTATTTGATCATTTGTGCAAAGATTCCTAGTGTATACTTTGGGCTATAATCTAACACTACTTTATTTTTTGTTGCTGAAATTGTTCCAGCTTTGGCCATTGGGAGCTCTTTCAGTTGGCTCCTGTGTATGACTAGCTTTTTGACAAATAGAATGCAACAAAACTGAGGATGCATGACCTTCTAAGCTAGGTCATAGAAAGTCTTGCAGCTTCTGCCAGCGTCTCTTGAATTCTCACTCTGGAGGAACTGCTCCCATAAAAACTCTAACTACTCCATGGTTACACTGTAACATTGTGATGAATCTGAAGATAGTCATGTGAAAAGGCCATGTGGACAGAGAAAGATACCAACCTCTAACTCTTCCAGTCATTCCAGAAGATAAGTCAAAGATGTGTGTCAGGAAGCCATCTTAGATATCCACCCCAGGCAAGCCTTCAGATTACTCTAGCCCCAGCCACCACCAGACCACCACCATATGAGAGGTCCCAAACAAGAACTCCAAGCTGAGTTGAGCCTGGTCAACCTACAGAGCCATGAGCAATAGCAGTGAATTGTTTTAAGCCACTAAATGTGGGGTTTTCTGTGATGTCACAGAAGACAACTGAAATGATGCAAGAATCTACTAAATATAATATTAACTGCCAACCTAGCACAAGTTTTATTAAACACATATAGTGTTGACATTCTTGTTTCATTGCCCAGAAAGAATCATTTATACAGACATACATGGCAAAATGTTAATGAATATTTTTCTTCTTGAATAATAAAGTTATTTAATTTCTGGAGGCCTTCAGGTGACATTCTGATTAAGAACGTTGCCCCACACAGATAGTTAGGCTTTCTAAAGATATTAATGTCAGTTCAAAATCAGTAATATTTGTCTTGAGTAACTCTGCTGCTTGCCTAACAATAAGTTATAGCAAAGTAGACTTTTGAATAGAATTTTCAGGCAGCAGAGTCTTTAAGAACCCAGAAACCTGAAACGTTTCCCAGCGTCATGGTAGGAAATGTATTTCTACATCTGAGCCAATCTAAACTTCTACTGGCACCTTTACAGGGGATTGGGGAACACAGGTCTCCATTCTACCGCAGGGAAGAAGTCATTGCTTTTCTACATGCACTGTACATTTCCAGGAGTTAATGTGGTGGGGATTGTGGGGGAAGAAGCCAAAATATGCCTCCAGAAGAGATAAGATTATTAGTGTCAAGATTAGATTACCAGATTCAAAGAGGCTAGGTCACATCTATTTTTTCTACAAGGAAAGGTAGATCAGATTTCTATTTTATTCCTGACTCTCTCTCCTCTATTTATTCGTATTTCCTCCCTATCATTGAGAACAGTCTGCTCTCAGACATTTTATTTACAAATACATTTAAGTTTCATTAATACATATTCGTTTTGTCTAGAATTTGCAATTATTTGACTTGGCGTGAGTTTAAGTTTATCTTGGGACAATGAACATAAGTGTTTGCCTAACAAATTAACAGGGCAAACAAGACTAAGAAGGGCTTATTTCAAAATAGTTAAGATCAAAATATTTGTATGGTCTTAAATATTAATTGTGTATATACAAACATGTATTGCTAATCTGCAACTAAGTCTTACCTATTCACTAGAGATTCAGATTGAAAACAGTTATTAATTAAAGTTTCCGAAGCAATAAAAATAATATGTTTTTAAATATTCACCAAGCAAGGCCACTAGAGACAGAGACTCCTTGAGGGCAGTGATAGTGCCCTGGCACCTAAACATGTAGACTGGACCTCAGGAGGCACTCAGTAAATGTTTACTGAATGAATGATCAATGATTCAGACCTCACTGGTTTAGGTACAGGGATTTGTATCATATAGAGGTCTCAAATGGCATTTTATGGGCCAAATTCAGCCCATAGTCTTGTCTGGTGTGGCCTGCATATTGTTATATTTTGTTTTTATTTTCTTAAAAAGGGAATACATTCATTTAGTTCAAAATCTTTTTTTAAAAAAGTATATACTGTACAGTAAATAGTCACATTCCCACCTCTGTGTCTTATCTCCCCATTGCCCCCCAACTTCTCTCAAGGTCATCTTTTATATTACTTTCTTGTGAATTCTTCTACTGTTCTATTGTCTCTTTAGGCAAATTCCAAAAAAAATGCATTGATAGTCTTATTTCTCCCCTTTTTACAAAGGTAAAATATTATACATCCTGTTTTTTCTCTCTCCTTTTTTTTTCCACTGAAAATAAACTTGGAGATCTTCCCTGTCTTCCTAAATCAGTCACTCTGCACTTCATGCCCAGACATGGTAGGCATTTGAATTCCAGATAGAGTAATACTATCAAATGCAGAGTAGGCAAAGAGAGCTGTTTTGCCTAGTACATCATACCAAAGTAGTTGAGCAGGGATGGGGAAGCCACTTCACATTAAGAGATCCTAAACACAGTGGGCACATCCTACATGCTAGTTACATTGAATGAATTGCAAATATAGTATCCACAGACTGGCAGTGGCTCCACACCCTTCTTTATACACACTCACACACACACACACACACACACACACACACACACGGACCTGGAAATGCTAAATCAGTGACAATGCCAGAATTTCTAAGTGAGAAAATCTCAACATTCCCTTTTATTTTTTCTGGGTACCTAATGCCTCCCACCTTTGTCCCACTCCAGTTTCCCCCATTCCACTCTTTAGGCTCCCCATATTACACCTTCCAGAGATAAATTCACCAGATGTAGTATTTTCCAGACTTCCCTAACCACAAGAATTTTAGAAACCCTTGTTAAAAATACAGATTCCCAGCACCATCCCTTGGCAATTATAATTTAGGTCAGAACCTTTGCTTTGGGGATCAGGCAGTTTGGGGAAGACTGTTCTAAGATGTTGCTAAGTACTTTCTGATGACTGTGTTGAAAGAGTTCTCTCAGGAAGAGGTAATCATAATTAGACTGAGTACCTGATTATGACGTGCTTTCTTGTCGCTTTTTTTTACTATCTCAATTATTTAAAAAAAATTTAACTAATGGATAGAACTGTATGTATTTACTGTGTACAATATACTGTTTTGAAGTATATATGTATATATACATTTTTGTATGTTGATTTGTATCCTGCAACTTTACTGAATTTGCTAATTAGTGCTATCAGTTTTTTGGTGGGGTCTTTAGGATTTTCTATATATGAGATCATGGCATCTGCAAACAGGGACAATTTAACTTCTTTCTTTCCAATTTAGAGGCCTTTTATTTCTTTCTCTTGCCTAATTGCTCCGGCTAGGACCTCTAGTCTTACATTAATTTCTAGTGGCTATTCTAAAGAAATCCTCTTTTAGAGAAGTGGTACACAAAGTTTTTCACAATATAAAAAAAAAGGATATAAATATTTGTTTGGCACAGTTGAGGAAGCCACTCTCAGCCAGAGGCAACAGATCTAGAGGTTTTGGAGGAATGGCAAAGTGGTATTTCATGGCACAATGTTTAGAAAATTCTGCTTGGATATCTTGAAGGAAACAGCAAAGGAAATTAGCATTTGTTTAGCTCTTGTACGCCTGGCACTATACTTAGAACTAAGACTTTTTCTCTTGTGGCACAATCTATTAAGTATAGATGGGTGTGTATTAATTCCTCTATTCTAAAGAAAAACAAACTGAGATAGTCAGATTTAAATCAAATCTCCTCCACAAGTAGTAAGGGCCTAGAATTGAACTGATCTTTTTGGCTTCCAAGTCCAACTTTTTTTTACCATTGCCTCAAATGGTAGCCCATATATATTTCAAAAGCTAAGAAGCATTCAAGAACTCAAATGACACAACTTTTCCTAGGTGCATTTTGGCTTCGATCCTAGTTACTGAGTATTCCAAATACAATCCCATTTGTGGTAGCTAGTCTCCAGGCTGGCTTTTAGTGACCCTGCCTCCTGTTATTCATGCTCTGGTATTTGTCCTCTCACATTGTATCAGGATTGGTCTGTATCACCAGTAAAATACAGAAGGAGTGATGGAGCATGACTTCAAAGATTAGGGCACTCACACTGGGGGAAACCAGTTACCATGTGGTGGGGACACTGTAGCAGCCCTATAGAAAGGCCCATATGGTAAAATAACAGCAGTCATGGCAATAAGCCATATTGGAAGCAGGTCCCTCAGCCCTAGTCAAACCTTGAGACGACTGCAATCCTTGCTGATGTCTTGATTCCAACCTTATGAGACATCCTGAGTCAGAGTCCCCCAGCTGATCTACTCCCAAATTCCTGATGCACAGAAACTATGAAATAATGCAAGTTTGTTGTTTTAAGCCATTAATTGTTGTAGTAATCTGTTACACATCAATATATAACTAGTATAGGTTTCTATCATACGGATGAAGAAAAACAAAACAAAAACAGTAGACATTTGCCTCTATTGTTATTTACATCGATATAGACCATAGTCACAAGAGGAGGAAAAAGCAGCAAGATTTTTGTTACGCTTTGCAAATATTATTAACATTTTATTTTGTTTTATTAAGGACCGGTGCTGAAAATAAAACCAAAATAGCAATTCAAGGTAACTTCCACTACAAAGTGAAGAAAAGTATCTTTATGGATTTGATGTTTGAACCAGTGTGACTGAGAAATAAAATAATCTACCAAGTGGGCAAAAGTGGTTTTGTAAATTAAGTTCAATGCTGTCATGACATAAAGCATTAGATGACAAACTACTTCTGCACACTAGAGATAAAGCACATGTTTGCTCATTGGTCTATCAAACAAGGACCATCTGTTAATTACCACCAGAAGGCTAGACAAAGAGAAGATAAATGGAATTGAATCTTCCTCTATCCAAGGTAGATAAACATTTTTCCTTTTTTTTTTTTTTTTTTTCGGTCATGTTCTGGGAAAAGAAAAAGTCTATAATTGGGCTGAAGAAAGTTTATTAAATCTGATAAATATTTATCCATATAAAATATTTCCAAGGAAGTAATTAAAAACTAAGTGGAAATATGGCAAATCGTATCACCACATGATATATAAGTTTTCATTGTGTTATAGAGATAGCAAATATTATCATGGTACACTCATTTAGGCTTAATTTTTACCAAGCATTTTACAATTATTTTTAGCTACAATCCATCAAAGCAATATAGTACAATACGTTAATATTCTCATAAGTTCTGATTGAGTAAACTTGGACAGGTGAGATAAGAGCATAAATGTTCTATTTGTTTGCTTGTTTATAGAGACAAGGTCTCTTTATGTTGACCAGGCTGGTTTCAAACTCCTGGCCTCAAGTAATCCTCCTTTTGGGCCTCCCAAAATGCTAGAATTACAGGCATGAGCTACTGCACATGGCCCAAAAATGGTTTTTGAAAGTATTAGGGCTAAATTAAAGCCAGATAATAGCATCTAGTTCTTTAATATGACAAAACCTAGAATAGGCATGGAGAAGAGGTGATGAAGAGTAACCTCTTTCCCCTTACCCTAATCCCCAGGCATCTGGTATTCTTATGCTCTTTCCAGCCTGTACTAAATCTTTTCAAGGGGCTGCAAATATTGCTTGCTTGTTGTCCATACTTATGGCCTAACTCCCAGCTTTCCATGAGCCTATCCTACCAGTCATTAACTTAAATGAGGCTGACCAAGCATGGGTCTCCAGGCTACTGTGCAACAGGCAAGTTAATTGCTGGCTATTTCATAAATCTCATGTGCAGAAGAGAAGCATTTCCCTAGGTCTACCCATAACATTTGTAGGATTGGTGCTAGAGCACAAATGGAGGTCCACATTTAAAAGTTATAAATCAGGTTAATAAAATGTTATCTAAAATATGTTTTATCATCTATCTTGACAACAAAACTTCATAGCAACAAAAAATGTTTAAATATATGTAAGGCTATTGGTTTTAAATTTCTGAAAGTCAGTAAAGTAACAAAGAGTATTGAATGTAATTACTATTGCACCTGTCTAAATAGTGTGTTGATGGATAGTGATATTTGGATGAGTAATGAAGACATCAATAATTTATAAAATACTATTAGTTATTCTATTAAATATATTTATCTTGCTTTTAGTTCGCCAAAATTACTAATTATTTTTTATGATCAAGATTCTCACATAATTCGAGCTCTATTAACAAGAAATGTCAAGTCAGACAACCTTTCTTGGTTCAAAATTATTAGAGAGTTTTATTAATTATATTTACAGAAACAGCCCTGCTGAGGCAGTGGCAGTTGGAATTGTCAATAAAATTCTTAAAGCAATACTTAGTTCAGAAGTGAACATTAATTTCACATGCCATACTCAAACATGTGATTTTTGCATATGATAAGTTAACAACCCCCAAAATATTATAAAGTATTTTAATTTCATCATACAGGTTGCACCAATTGTGATTTCCACAATCTCTTAAGGCAATATGTAGGTTCATACAGTACTTCTTGATTCTTCTGCTTTCACATTTTTAACATTTGGAAAAAACTTAAAAGAGTAAGATGTTATTTAATTTGTTCAAATCTTTCTTTGGTTGGGAATATACCTTGATATCTACTGGTCACAAAATAGACTTTATAAAAATTCATTTCAAAATATTTTTTACACATGAAGCTTCTCCTTCATGGTAATGTGAACATTTTTATTTCCTCATTTTAATTTTCTTGTATTTTTTCAGATTGTCACTTCTGTTATATATTGCACATGAAGTTTCATTCTATCTATAAAATCATTTTCTTTACACTTTATGAGTTTTAAAATACTGTTGAAAGTGATATAGCCAAAGTTAGATCTGTTTTTTCTAAGCTTTTGCTAATATTATTAATAGCAAGCAAATATGTGGATAGATACATTAAAATTTAGTCTCATTATCTGCCAAAATCCACAATTCACTATTTGAAAATTTTTCAGTTGTTTCACCTAACTGATACTGTACGTTTTGAATTTTGTTTAATTGCTTTAACAGCATTTGATCAGTATTCCTGTCGTATTTATTAGATCAAATTTTACATCATTCTCAAAATGTTCCACATTTGGACAGATCCTGAAGATACTGTATGTAATGTTTAAATTGTTTCAAAGAATGTCATCAAATCAGCAGTGCTGAGGCCATCTGTGTTAGCAATAAATTCAAACTGTGTGCCATAAATGGCATGTACTTCTAGATTTTTCTCCAAAATCCTGGCATGCTCACCTTTGTTGTTATCCACCGTGTTATCACCACTATCACAGTCTCACTCTAAACAATCTTTTAAATCAGAGTCCAAAATTAAGTTGTTCTTTTTTTATTCTTCCCTTAGATAAAAACCTATACTTTTTACAATAGGAATGAAACCAATGAAATATTCATTAATGTCAGCTTTTTCATTATTCTCTCCTAATGGCTCAACATAAATAAATGTTACTTATTTAGCAAGACTTATTTCCGGTACGATCTAGTTAAACTGAGTAATTTTTGCTTTTTAACAATTTAAGGAATAATTTCGTATCTCATTTCCTCATCTCTTACATTAATAATTTTATTTCGAATGCAACATACTAGAGAATCATCTGTTTCAGTTTTTATCTATCTTAAATTTGGGGTCATTTTTTTCATCAAATTTCAAAATTAACTCCATAAATCTTTGACATTTTCCATTAAGTTCTATAAATACTATGCTGGTATGTATGCCATGAAATACATCATTAAGCTTGACTGAATATTGAATATACAATATTCTTTTTTTTCACCTATGATCTTGTCTGAAAATATTATTCTTTAAAAAATATTATTCCATACAAATTTTATTTGTCAATTATACCCAAATAAACCTGAAAACAATTATTCCCATGTACTAGTTTGATATTTACTTTTATTTCTTGAATACTATCAATTGTTTGCTATTTATTTCACCCTTTTTCAGTTCTAGTAATTACCTCTGTAATGTTTTGTGTTTAAAGGGCATTTCATAATATTCTAATTGAGAATTTAAGTGTTTTCTGTCACAAAACATTCATTGGCTCATAGGAGTTTGTAAAATCTATTTGAAAGAATTTGGAATAAAATATTAAAAGTTCTGCCTTGTTAATGAAATAGAAAATCCTAATCATTCATTTGAATTGGAATGTGTTTTCCTAGCAATATTCTCACACTCTCAGAAAGATATTGTATCTCCATTTTCAAGATCATCATCCAGTCAAATGTTCTGGAGGATTTCTTCCCTAATTTTCTGATTTCAAGACCTTTAATTTCTCCATCTTCTAACAGGCAGGTGGCAGTTGCTTTTGTTGTCTGGGTTATGAAGTTGATATAAATTTGAGTCTCTTTTTTATTCTTATGGTTTTAATTAGTAATTGAATCTTCATTTAATAAAGAATATAAAGTTGCAAGGATATTGTAGTCTGACCTGTTTACATTGTGGATTTGATGAGAATAATGTTCTTGTTAATTTCCATTATTTTGAGCAGTTAAATTTTCACTAAATAAGAACTTGTGTGATCTCTTGTTTGCAAATTCTATGAGAGTCATGCTCAACTGAAGTTTGGCTCATTTACATTGTTTCCACACTGTTATTTTTAATTTAAATGAACTCTTTCTTTTAAAAATTTTGTATTTCCTGTCTCTTCCAAATCTTTGATTCTTTCTGAACTCCACTTTTAAATTCTGTATTTCCATCACAATTCTCTATTTCTTCACTGGCCCCCACTTTCAATGATCTAAAAGGTCAAAATTATTAAAATTAATAGGTAAAAAAGCTATAACAAATATCAAATTATAAAGCAAAATTAATAATGCTGAAATCTTTATTTTTATTTTTGAAATATTATTACACATTTTTATAAAAATAAAACTATTTGCATTTCCAGTAATCACTGTACATCTAGTTGCTGATATTAAGAGTTGATACCACACTTTAAGCATATTATAACAAGACACAGGTAATTTTTGTTTTTGTTTTGTTCTGTTTTTTGACAAGGTATTATTCCATCATCTAGGCTGTGGAGTACAGTGACATGATCATAGTTCACCTCAGGCTTCCAAGTAGCTGGGACTACAGGCATGTGCCACCACACCCAGCTAATTTTTTTATTTTTGTGTTTTTTTTAGAGACAGGGTCTCACTATGTTGCCCAGGCTGGTCTCAAACTCTCGGCCTCAAGCAATCCTCCTGCTTCTCAGTCTCCTGAGTTGCTAGAATTATAGGCATGAGCCACTACACCCAGCAGATGCATACAAATTTAAGAGTAAGATGAACTGTTTAATATTGCAAAGTAGTCTTTAGCCACCATATGTAACATTTGCAAATACTAAGCATATCTGGAAGAATTCCAGACCATGAATTGATTTATATGAAGAGAAGCAAGAAAATGGATGCTCAGCACTAGTGGGAAATGAAACTTTATTATGTAAATACTTACTGCATTTATACTACCAGAAGAAGGATTTGACAAGTTAATTAATTTATCTTTTCTTTTACCTAAGTGCTTCACAGTTCAAATCTTCCCTGGACCCTGAAGCATTCTGCTTTTCTCATTTGGGATGTAGCATAATCTACAATACTTCATGGCGTTCAAGTACAATTGCCTTTTATTTCCAGGAGGCCGGTTAAAAGATGTGGAAAAGAATTTCCCTGGTGTTAGTCACAAGAGTGAAAGTTTCATGACAGAGTGCGTGTGGTTTTTAAATCATTTCCTTTTTATATGTTGTATGTATTTGTGATTTGGGAGCTCTCTGAAGAAAACGGCCCAGCGTCTCTGTTTTCCAGATTCGAGTATGGTACTGAGCTCACCTGTCTATATTTCCTTCTCCTCTTTCTTAGTCCATTTTCTCAGTGCACATCAAAATCACTGTCCCACCATAACCCAGTTTAAGGCCCTATTGATTAATCTACACTTTCAGCCACACTGATTGACTGACTGATTGATAGATTAAGACAGGGTCTCACTGTGTCACCCAGGCTGGAGCACAGTAGTATAATCAAGGTTTACTGTAGCCTTGACCTCCCAGGCTGAAGCAATCCTCCTGCCTCAGCCCTGAGCAGCTGGGACCACGGGTGCATGCCACCATGTCTGGCTAATTTTTTAATTGATTTTTTGTAGAGACAGGGTCTCACCATATTGCCCAGGCCAGTCTTAAACTCCAGGGCTTAAGCAATCCACTTGCCTTGGCCTCCCAAAGTGCTGGGAATACAGGCATGAGCCACTGCACCCCACCTCTATGATTTAGTTAGAATGTGAACAAGAAAAGTTCTTCAGACTCTCACATGTTATAAAACATTATTTGTGGAGACAGCAGAATCCCCTCGAGTAGGGACAGAAAGTCCAACATTACACATGCTGCTCCCACTGCGTGGGACACTATCCTGCTTAACTCTTATTTAGATCTCAGCTCAGTAGTAATTTCACAGAGAAAAGCCTTTCTTGACAATCCCAGTTAGTTCAAATTCTCTCTGTATTGAGCTTCTTGTCCCTGCAGCTTGTTTTTCTATTTAACAGAACAACGATTTTACCTTTATTTCTGTGATGGGACTGATGTGTGCCTCCCTCCATGGAGAGGAACTGACATGACCGTGTCTGAGAGTGTTTTGACTCACCATTTTATCCCCAGAGCTTAGCCCATGTTTTGCACGTAGAAGATATGCAAGATGTAATTAATTCATTCATGGAACTTGCTATGGACTGATTGTTGTGTCCCCCCAAAATTTATATATTGAAGCCTCATCGCCCATATAATGGTATTGGGGGTGGAGTCTTTGGGGGATGATCAGGTCATGAAGGCGAAGATTTAATGAATAAGATTAGTGCCTTTATAAGAGAAGACATGAAAGGACTTGCATCCTCTCCCTGCTTCCCACCAGGTGAGGAAAAGAGAAGACAGTCATCTATAAACCAGGAGTGGTTTATAGAAACCAGAAATAGGATCCCCTGGCACCTTGACCTTGGACTTTCCTGGCCTCCAGAACCGTGAGAAATAAATGTTTGCGGTTTAAGTCACCCTAGCTTACGGTAATTTGTTACAGCAACTTGAACAGACTAAGACAGCAGAAAAGGAGTTTGTTAAATTCAGTCAGTTTGGAGAAATGTGGAAAAGCTGCAGATTAATTACAGTCAAACTCAAATGTTCAAGTGCTGGTTTTTGGCCCAATCAGAAATCTTACTGAGACTCAGGAGGAGAAAAATGTATTAATGTGGTTAGAAATGAATTAACAAAAATATGACCTACCATATGACATTTAAACATGCCAGAAGGCCTGACCTCCACTTGGAATCAATGAGACTATCCTGGCAAAAAAAGTGTACCATCAAGTTCTGAGAAAGGGAGCGTTGGACACCCTGATTCTGTAGTGTTAGAAACAGAGAACGAAAAAATATGCACTTCTTTTCTTTTCATATGGAAACGAGGCTAAAATTGCATTGAGGTCTTTACTTCACACAAAATAGCATTAATCTGTTTTTATTAAAGTAATATATTAGACAGAGAGAGCCTAATTCATTTGTTTTTATCAGGTAATGCAATAGAAGTAGAGGTCCTAGTAACAGACTATTATCTTGCTTCTAGCTGTAAAAAGCATACTTCAAGCAGTTTTATCTGTTGTGGAAAAAACAATTGCAGATATTTCTGATAAGATTCTGTGTTAAGTTCTTTGGTACAAACAAAACACTTTTCTTTGTGGTTGAGAGGAGCCAAGGAAGGGATCCTATGAAAGCTTTGTCCAATTTCTAGGAATTACAAATATCACTGACACATTGCTTCCTGCTTGGCCTCAACCAGGAAGAGAAAGATTATTAAAATTGTTCCGTGATTTTCAAGTGCAGAAAGTTTTAACTTTTTCTCTTTACAAAAGTATCACGTAAATATGTTTTCCTCCCCACCTCCACCTTCTGGATTATTTTTAGCCATAGGTAAATAAAAAATAACTGAACTTGCTAAGTGCTCATCTTGACACAATATGAGTAAATTCTTTCTTTAAAATAACAAAATAAACTCTACCATTCTAGAGGAAGAACAAACAGGTGGAGAGACCGATAAAAAGTCACTTGGGGCAAATACTGCTCAATCTTTCTGTAGTATTTTCAGTTCATGTCAACTATGGGGATTACAGTTTTAGTAAATATTTCTGCCTCCATTGGATGATGATAACTGTGGTTTTTGTTAGTAATTTCATTTCTTGGCTGAACTTACTCTGAAATAAAGAAAAGTCTGTTTACTTTTTAATTTTTTCAGTAATGCATTGTATGTTGCATGTAATGTTTGGATTTTATTAAGAAAAGACAAGGAAAGTAATTTCTATAGGATTTTATTAACTATCCAGGACTCTGAAAGTAAAGTGGAAACAAAAAATTTCATCTATCATGTTGCATGTCTTATTTATTTTTTTTTTTAATTCCTACTCCTCTTATTTAACAGAGCTGTTCCACAAAATAGGACTGTAAGCTTGACTCATAACATTGCTATGTCCTTAAATTTTTTCATGACCCATATTCTGGATTATCCCTTCAACGCTTTTACGTAGTGAATAATTTTATGTCTCTCTGGGACCCAATCTTTCCATTACTGTTCTTTATCTCTGTGTCCCATTTCACAGGTTTTTAGCATGAAGTAGCCATAAGAAGAAAACAGTGTTTCAGAGGCTCTGAAAGCAAAAGAGACCTGGAAACCTCAAATCTCCCACTAAACTTCAACCTGTCTGCTAGTATGACAGTATCAATTTATTGCTGAAGATTATTATACACTTGAGCCAAAGTGAAAGAAGAGGTCAAAATAGCTACCCTACTCAACATTTCAGACTAAAACTTTATTTAGGCTGTGATTAGCAAAGTGAAACCAGGGGCATCATTTTCACCAAAAATTAGTGCCTTTCACCCTAACCCCATAAGAGCTATTTATCCAGAGCCATCATAAAATCATCTAGATATTGACCTCTTACATCCAGGTTTCCTAGCAGTGATCTAATTCCTACCATATCTGGAGCACAACTTCCCCTTTGCTCACCCTCATGACTGCACAAGCAGTAGGGAAGTAGTGTTGAGGGTGTCTGGAGGGAAGGACAAGAGATGACATCTGTTCCATCTCTTTTCCCCAGCCATTCTTGGGCAGATTGGATTATATCTGAAAAATTTCCAGACTTGTTTCCTCCAACATGGTTACCACACAGGTAACCATGATTGTTAGTTAATCCCAGTTATTTAATCAAACACTAATCTAGGTGTTGCTGTGAAGGTATTTTGTAGATATTATTAACATCTACAACCAGTTGAGTTTAAATAAAGCAGCTACCCTTGATAAGTGGGGGGCCCTCATCCAATAGTTGAAGGTCTTAAGAGCAGAAAACAGAGGTTTCCTGGAGAAGAAGGAATTCCACAAGGCTGAAACATCAACTACTGCCTCAGTTACTAGGCTGCCAGATTACCTGCCCTACAAATTCTGGACTTGCCAGCCCCCACAATTGTATGAAGTCAATTCTTTAAACTAAGTCTCATTGTACATGTATAATATACATATTGATGCTGTTTCTCTGAAGAACCCTGACTGACACAGAGCTTTATTCCATTCTTGCTTCTTCCTCAACAGCTTGTGTGTTGTGAATTAAGAGAAGGAGTCATGAATAGACCAGCCTGTTCATATTGGGGAACTATGGTTCTAAGAACTATGTTCAGTACTTGGGAGGATTCCTGGAGAAAACCAGAACATTGCTTTGTCCAATGTTTGGCTGTGCACACCTGGGAGATCCCTGCACTAGGTGCTTTTACTACATTTTTTTACTTGTTTTAAATACTTAGTTGTACAGTATTTGCACTCCAGGCAAGATCTCAAATTTCTGCCTCAATTTTTTGACACATGTTTATGATAGAAATTAGACTTTTTTTGTTAGATGAACCAATAATCCTTAACAATATGACATATATTTGGGCATCTATGTATTTTGTTTAAACAGTGTTTAGGTATAAATGTACAGTTGTCCTTGATATCCATGGAAAATTTGTTCCAAGACTGCCAAAGATACCAAAACCTGGGGATGCTATGGCATAGTATTTGCACATAACCTATGCACATCCTCCCATATGCTCTAAATCATCTCTAGATTCTTTACAATACCCAACACAATGTAAATGCTATGTTAACAATTATTGGCCAGGCGCCCTGGCTCAAGCCTGTAATCCCAGCACTTTGGGAGGCCGAGATGGGCGGATCACGAGGTCAGGAGATCGAGACCATCCTTGCTAACACAGTGAAACCCCGTCTCTACTAAAAAATACAAAAAACTAGCCGGGCAAGGTGGCGGGCACCTGTAGTCCCAGCTACTCGGGAGGCTGAGGCAGGAGAATGGCGTAAACCCGGGAGGCAGAGCTTGCAGTGAGCCGAGATCCGGCCACTGCACTCCAGCCTGGGCGACAGAGCGAGACTCCATCTCAAAAAAAAAAAAAATTATTAAACTGTACTATTCATAATAATAAACAGAAAAAAATGTCTGTATATGTTCAGTACAGATGTAACCATCCTTTTTTCCCTTTGAATATTTTCAATCTACCCTTGGTTGAATCCATGGATGTGGAATCCAATGATAGGCAAGACCAACTGTTTTTGATGTAATTATATGTAATCAGATCACTCAAGTTAATTTAAAATGAGTAATTCTTTTGAGATGAAGAGACCATTTTCTAGAAAATTTTGTACAAACTTCCAAAACTAACTGATTTGTGAAAATGGAAAATGCTGATCAGCCAGGCATGGTGGCTCACGCTTGTAATCCCAACACTTTGGGAGGCCAAGGTGGGCAGATCACGAGGTCAGGAGATTGAGACCATCCTGGCTAACACGATGAAACCCCATCTCTACTAAAAATACAAAAAAAATTAACTGGGCGTGGTGGTGGGCGCCTGTAGTCCCAGCTACTCTGGAGGTTGAGGCAGGAGAATGGCATGAACCCAGGAGGCAGAGCTTGCGGTGAGCCCAGATGGTGCCACTGCACTCCAGCCTGGGCAACAGAGCAAGACTCTGTCTCAAAAAAAAAGAAAAGAAAAGAAAAGAAAATGCTGATTAATATAGGATCTTGTAAATAAGACTGACTTGAAACAACTGAACAGCGGAGCTCTTTAGACGCAAAGCTGGTTTCTTGTGGGCATGCTTTTAGAATCCTAAATACTGGGAGGCATCTATAATTTAAAAAAAAAATTGTGTGTGAAAAAATTCTATTAAGTCAGTTAATTTTCAATCATTAAACATTTATGAACTTCAGAAAGCACACAGTTATACAGATAAACCTCTCTCCATTCATCCTATGATGCTAGAGTTTCTAATGATCCTTAACTAAACAGTATCACATTGCTTCCCTCTACTACACTGGATGATGCACATTCTGTATTTCTAATACTTTATATAAAGAAACAAGGAAAACTACCAGATTCTAACAAAATAGAAAATAAAATTCTAATTCAATTAAAATGTAAATGACATATTTTTAAATTTAAATTTCTGACTAATCTTAGAATCATCTAGAATAACTGAATTAAATATCTCTCTTTTGAAAACAGAATGTGAAACAAATGTCATTAAGTTAAAGGACTAGAGCAACAGTCCCCAACCTTTCTGGCACCAGGGACCAGTTTCATGGAAGAAAATTTTTTCACAGATGGGTTAGAGGGTAGGGGGTGGGGGATGGTTTGGGGATGATTCAAGCACATTACATTTATTATGCAAAATTTATTTCTGTTATTATCACATTGTAATATATAATGAAATAATTATACAACTCATCATAATGTAGAATCAGTGGCATTCCTGCAACTAGACAGTCCGATCTGGGGGTAATGGGAGACAGTGACAGATCATCAGGCATTAGATTCTCATAAAGAGCATGCAACCTAGATCACAGGAGCAATTCACAATAGGGTTTCTGCTCCTGTGAGAATCTAATGCAGCTGTTGATCTGACAAGAGGTGGAACTCACTCAGGCAGTAATGTGAGTGATGGGGAGCGGCTATAAGTACAGATGAAGCTCTGCTCACTCGCCTGCTACTCACCTCCTGCTGTGCAGCCAGTTCCCAACAGGCCACGGGACCAGTACCAGTCTGTGGCCTGGGGGTTGCAGACCCCTAGAGGACTCATCTATTTATTTACAACTGGTTTAACTTTTGAGGTGAGTTTTAAATCTGCTGCTTATTTTTATCAGCATTTGTTCTGCTTTGCTCTCAGAGCCATACTATAAAAGAAGATGTTCTTAATTTCTAAGCTTATATTGGCTTAAAATGGAATCCAAGAAATCATATCAATTCTGATATGGGAGACAATCTACTACGGTGGCTACGTCAACCAGAGCTGAGTACAAATTCTGGCTCTACCAGTTTCCAGCTGTGTGACTTTGCCAAATTAACTAGTTGCAGCCTTAGTTTCTTCATAGGTAAAATGAGGATAATATCTTACTTGCCGAGTTATTGAAACACCAAATAAAATTTTAAACATATATATTGAAAAAAATCAACTGTACATATACCCACACATCCATATTTTTATAAAAAGCATTTATCATGGTACTTGGCAAGAGGTACATGCTTAATAAGTGGTTAACATTAGCCTCATCTTAACAGTTTGGAAATTGCCTTTACTCAAAAGCATTAAAGTTCTGATCTAAGAAAATATATCTTCTCATTCAATATACTTTCAAACTAAATGACATTTAAAATGTCTATTTATATTTATTAGCCTTGTGAAACATAAAAGACAAAGGCTTATTATATAGGAACTTATTGGTTGTAAGCCAACAGAAATGGACTAAAGTAGAAAATGAATTTATGGGAGGGAGTGAGGTACCCCCAGGACCACTGGGAGAGGTCAGGAATTGGGATGGTCTGGGGAGCCTAGACAGCAAAAACAGATGAATTTTTTTTCAGAGTTTTGCTGCTTCAATGATTTCATTACAAAGGTTTCAGTCATTTTGTCACTCAATAGTCAAACTCCAAGAGAGAACACCCGAGTGATCTAGATTGGTTGAGTGCAATTAGGACCCCTTTATCCACAGTCTCACCTTTCCCTTGCTCCCCCAGAGCAAGTCCAATGTCTATAATACAGAAGGAGGATAAAGGGATGCCAACAAGAAAACAAATGTCCTATATGTACAGAAGTATTGCTTTACATAGTTTTTTAGAAATCATATGTGCTGATATCTATCATAATTACATGTATTGAATAGATAAGGGTCAGAAACTATGTTATTTCTTTAATGCCCCAATACACTCATTAACAATAATAGTAGAGATCTTGAGATTGTAGGTAACTGTGATCCTCCTGAATAAGCTAATATCACTGAGAAGTGGTAATGACAAATTTCCATTTCCACATTTACATTATCAGTGCATTGGGAAATTCTGCTCTCCTTCCCCCTCCCTTTTTCTATCTTGATTTGTTAACTTGGTTTCTGAAAGTGGCAGAAATGGTGGCAATACCTTCCAGATCGAATTTTGAATTTGAACGAGCTTGTGAGGCAGGGAATAATGGTGACTCCTAGAACCTCCACAAGCACCCAAGTTCGTTTGTTTACACTGGAAACATATGAGTGATTTGACTTACTTAAACTTCTTGAAGATGGGAAAATTGATGGAACACTAACACTGTCCAATTTAGACTTTGTTTACCTTCTCAACTATAGTGAAGTTGAAGCTTTTCTAATAGTAACAGAGAATTACATGAGATTCTTTTAAAAAACATCAGTACTTTACTACAAGGAATTATAGCAACGTACACTTACCAGGTGGTCACTTATTTCAGGAAACAGGAGTGGGTCACATCTTTTAGAGAGTTCTATTCTCTACTTGAAAAAGGGTTCATTAGCAGGTCTTCCCCAAATACCGAAATGCTGGGGAAACTATAAAGTTTCAAGGCAACTTTTCTCTTTGTACAAGTCACAAGGTGAGCAAATAAACGTATTACCAATGGGAGCAATGCAGAACAACAATTTTTATTTAATTTCCAGAGGTCAAATGCTCTTTTTTGCATTGTCTAGGGATGAAAATAAATGGAACCCCTTTTAGAAAAGAATTTGACTTCAGTATTAATGAAACGCTCTATAACCTTGTATGCTCAACAGTAATAATCACTGACATCCCTGCCACAATGTCTATGCTTACTTATCTAAACAGGCCTCCATACCAAGTAATTTGTGCTTGGGAGTAAATAAATGAGGTTTGTTCTTCTGATAGTTTGTACTGGGCCCTACTGGTTTAGATTTCAAAATAGTTTTTCTGCATTTTCTCCTTGGTAGTCTACATTGGGAAAAGTTGAATGTGTTCAACTTTATGTTTTTCAGATTTGCAAACATGTGTTGGATGTTTACATATCTTCTGCATGACGTCAATGTAGAGGAGTATTCCCTTACAAACTTCTTGCAGAAGAGAAGGATTAGCAAGGGGATTAAGAGCATAGATAACTATTTTTTCCACAGGGCAAAGTAAGCCACAAAATATAATCAGTACTGGCAGTTAAATTACCTGGAATAAACTTAAATAACCATATGGGCTTTTACATTGGTGTCAGGATTTTTCAAAACAAGATGGATGTGGTTTTACTTTCCATATAAAATAAACATACCCTATATAAATTTTAATATAAGTTTCTATAACCTTAGAAGAATGAGACACATTTTGTATTTCATGGCTCACTTCATACATCTTGATGTACCTATACAAATGAAATTAATTTCTTAATCCTTAGCTACATTCAAAAATTTAAATTCTAGTTTTAATTTTAATTATAACTGGTAGAAATGCTAAGAGGGGCCCTACCATGTTTATATCTTGTTTCCTCAGTCTTTACAATAGCAACATTTTTTATGTGCCCCAAGACAAAGATTGACTCTTGATAATGATGTCAAGTGTTATATAACTACCAGTTGTTATTTGACTTTTAGAATCAGCCATATCTCTGAGGACTATGAAAGACATGTGACCACAATATTTGAAAGTTTAACTGAAATTTGTTACAAATGAAAATGGGTCTGCTAAGTTATAAGAAGGTCTGAAGAAAACCCCTTACCTTTTAGTGGAGTATTTACTTTGAGCCTAATTGGTGTGAAATTAGAAAATGTTAAAGAAAGATCTTACTTAAGAAATGAAACACAAATAGAGAAAGACAAAAATAGAAAAGTGTTGTCTTTTGGAACTTGTCCCTTAACCCCTAGGATCTGTGCTTTGGTAACATCTTGATCTTGGAATTAGGATTTATCTATATAGTAAGTCACATGTTCCTCCCATTCTAACTATACTTATTAGGGAATTGAAATTTTTACTTGTCAATATTTGTCAGAGGTCCAGCTGTGAAAGAACTGTGTTGCAGATTAAAACAGATAACCGGCCGGCCGTGGTGGCTCACACCTGTAATCCCAGCACTTTGGGAGGCCAAGGCGGGTGGATCACAAGTTCAGGAGATCGAGACCATCCTGGCGAACACAGTGAAACCCTGTCTCTACTAAAAATACAAAAAATTAACCGCATGTGGTGTCAGGCGCCTGGAGTCCCAGCTACTCAGGAGATTGAGGCAGGAGAATGGCGTGAACCCAGGAGGCAGAGCTTGCAGTGAGCCAAGATCGTGCCACTGCACTCTAGCCTGGGTGACAGAGCGAGACTCCATC
>NW_012115488.1:14762420-14810637 GCF_000951035.1 Colobus angolensis palliatus | reverse complement strand
CCATCAACTCGTCAGCACCCATCAATTCATCATTTATATCAGGTATTATATATGTGTGTATGTGTATATTGCTGTTTGACTCTACTTTCAGGACACCAAAGAATTTCTACTATAAAAATAAAGGCATAACTCCCCAATGCAGTTATGCCTTTATTTTTATAGTAGAAATTCTTTGGTGTCCTGAAAGTAGAGTCAAACAGCAATATACACATACACACATATATAATAGAATTTATGGATTTTTTAAAAATAAAAACTATCATCAACATAGGATATTTTAGGAAAATATTTAGGATACTATACTAATATTAGTTTAAGTATACCTTTAAAAAATAACTTTAGAGAAGTTATGACTTAGCTGTCTTAGCTGGGGATAAGTCTATGTGAGCTACATTGCTTTCTAGCTGAATGAACTGAGACAAGTTATTTAGCTTCTCACCTAATAAATCTCTTCACCTTTGAGGCCAAGGTAGTGACAGTGCCTACTTTACAGGGTGTTGTGAGGACTTAAAAAGCTGATACCTATAAAATGTTTGGAACCCTCCAGTATACAGGTGTTAGAGCTCTGAAAAGATCATTTAATGTCCTCCTGGAAAGTCTACTAGATGGCTTCCTGTGTGAAATATTACACTCTTTCTCCAGGCTAACAGAAAAGGCTGTTAGAACATCTCTTCCAAATTAAAATTTCTTTATTCCTGTATAAAGGACAATTTGGCAGTAACTATTAAAATTCCATCTGCATATATCTCTTCTCCTACTCCCAAACCCCCCCCCACAACCAGAGTTTATCCTGCTTGCATAGATCTGTATACAGTAATGTACTGCATAACAACAGATCGCATATGAGACAGTGTCCCATAAGATTATAATGAAGTTGAACAACTCCTATTACCTAGTGATGATGTAGCCATCATAGTGCCATATCACAATGCATTACTCATGTGTTTGTGGTGATGCTGGTATAAACAAACCTACTGTGCTGCCACTGATACAAAAGTCTAGTATACACAATTATGTATAGTATATGGTACTTTATAATGATAATAAGTGACTATGTTACTTGTTTATGTGTTAACTATACTATACTTTTCATCACCATTTTAGAGCATACTCCTACTTATAATAAAAAAGTTAACTCAGGAGCCTCAGGCAGATCCTTCAAGAGGTGTTTCAGAAGAAGAAGCCATTTTTAATCATATGAGATCACAGCTGCATGCATGTTATTGTCCCTGATAACCTTCTAGTGGGACAAGATGTGGAAGTAGAAGAGAGTGATATTGATGATCCTGACCCCATGTAGGCCTAGGCTAATGTGTGTTCATGTCTTAGTTTTTAACAAAAAAGTTTAAAATTAAAAAAAAAAAAATTAACACAAAAAAGCTTATACAATAAGGATATCAGAAAGAAAGTATTGTACAGCTGTATAATATATGTGTTTTAAGCTAAGTATTATTAAAAAGTCAAAAATTTTTTGAAATTAAAAATTTACAAAGTAAAAAAATTACAATAAGCTCAGGTTAATTTATTATTAAAGAAAAAATTTGTTTTAATAAATTTGGTGTAGCTTAAATGTACAGCATTTGTAAAGTCTACAGTAGTATAATTTCCTAGGCCTTCACATTCACTCATCATTCACTTATTGACTCACCCAGAGCAATGTTCAGTCTTAATTGTGGTTCATAGTAAGTGCCCTATACATGTGTGCAATTTTATATCCTTTATACTCTATTTTTTACTGTACCTTTTTTATGTTTAGATATACAAATACCTACCATTGTGTTATAATTTTCTACAATATTCAGTGCAATAAAATACTGCACAGGTTTGTTATATATACCATATAGCCTAGGTATGTAATAGGGCTATACTATCTAGGTTTGTGTAAATACACTCTATGATGCTTGTACAATGATAAAATCACCTAACAACACATCTCTCAGAAGGTGTCCCCAGATGTTAAGTAACGCATGACTGTATACAATTACATCACAGTGAAAGATAGAAAACAAACCCAGCACCATCAATAGAGGACTTGATTGTCTCTCATTATGGTATATAATGGAGTACTATGCAGCTATGAAAAGGAATAAGGAAGCTTTTCATATACTGATATGTGAATATATCCAAGACATAACAAATGAAAAAAGCAAAGAATTCAAAAAGTATAAATGGGTGGAGTGGGAGCTATATATTCATTATATATATTCTCTATATTATCATTATATAAGTATGTCTATTTATATTCACATAAACTCTAGAATATAAAAAGAAACCAATAATGTGAGTAATTTGTGGTAACAGGACATTGGATGAGACCTTGTGAATAGGGAACAGGGCTTGGAGCAAAAAACAAAAAAGCATACCATTTTATATTTTTATTTTTGAATCAAGTGAATGTGTTTTCTGTTTTAAAAATACATTTTAACAGAAGTAATTTAATGGTACCTGATGTATCAGTTGTCAAAAAGCTGCTCTCACAGACCACACCAAGACTTAATAATGATAAATTCTTGAAGACCTACAGCTCAGCTGAAACTCAGCTTATCCAAGCTAGGCTCAACTGAGAGACTGCTTCAGGCTTCAGTGCCTGGAATAACTCTGCATCTTACTCAGATCTGTAGGTCAGCTTCCCAGGTCTATTATTCTCCTTGGACTGGCAGAAACAGAGGCACAAGGTAACTAATGGAAGCATGCAAGTGTTTTTAAGTCCTATGGTAAAAAATGGCACAACTGCTAACCCGATGCCATTAGCCAAAGCGAGTCAAGGTTTGAGGAAACACACTACCCACAAGGAAGCCATGGCAAAAGTATAAATTTGGGGAGGGGCCAATGATTCAATCCATCTAGTTGATAACTAGACAACCAGAAATATTCTAAAACTAGAACTGTGAATCACAGGTCCAAGAAGTAGCAAAGAGTAGGTGTAACTTTTCTAAACTTGAACACTCTATGCATGTCCCATCTTGTCCTGAAGAGTTATGTCATCACTGCCTATATGGATCATGAATTGAATGGAATAGAGACTTATAAATTCATAGCACTGGAAAAGACTGCAGACCATATGTTACCCTATGTCTTTTACAGATGAGGCAACTGAGGCTCAGATAAGTAAAGTTAGGATAAAGAAGGAACTGTAAGTTAAGTTGAGCAACAACAGAAGGACTAAAAAAGAGCTGTAACCCCTAAAGCATAATTATTTACTTTGGGTAAGGACTCAAAAAAACTTAAGAAGTACATCAAAAGAAGTTGTTAAATGCACGACGTAAAAGATTGATTAAAGTTTCCTTAAAGTCCTGGTGATGGGCTGACCTGGAAAATAAAGAGAAGGAAATACAGTCGCATTAACTACAAACAACATCCATAGTCATAAATCAGGACAGATTTTATTCATAGAACAGAACTCTGATTTAGAGATAGATCTCATACATGAAGAGTAACCGTGTATATTACATTATTATTTTGAAATTTTTCATTAGTTGTTTTTAATTTAAAAGACTTCAAAGGTATACAAAAAAAGTAAATCTTTCTCCTATACCAGACACCCAGTACATCTCCCCCAAGCAAAATACTATCACTAGTTTCTTATGTATTATTGCATAAATGTACTATGCATTGTAGGTTTATATAGCTAAATATAGACTATTTGCATCTTACTCTAAGAATGTATTTCTAAACACCTGGCATAATTCAATATTTACTTTCCCATAACAAGTATTATTATTTTCAACCACCTAAAGATGCAATGGCATTAAAAATGACTTACAATTCATTAGTCCCACCAGCTTGAAAAATTATGCAATCCTAATTAATTCTTTTTAATTTGGGGTAATTCACAATATATCATTTATATGCAAATGCAAAGCACATAGAATAGCCAACAATCTAGAAGAATGAACTCATCAGAGTTATATTATCTAATTTTTGAGACTTACAATAGACAGTGTGGTACTGTGTGGTATGGCCACAAGGATAAGAGAATACGTTAATGGAACTGGACACAACATATTCCTGGCAGCCTCATCACACTAATAGTTGTGATCGAGCTAATAATTCACTAAAACAACTAAATCTTTCTCATATGGGCAACTATGTACCCATGTCAGCATCATCCTCACTTTGCCCAGTTGATGATTTCACAAAGTATAGGACTTTACATTTTATTACTACTATATTTTATATTATTACTTGTTGCCCTTCTTTTCAGCCAAGAGCTTTCTGGATTTTGATTCTGCCATTTAATGTATTCTCTATCTCTTCATGATCCTTAATGTCTGTGAATTTGGTAATTACATTATATAGCACTCTTTCCGTTGTATGAATAAAGACCAAATTTAAACTGACCTAAACCAAACAGGAAATTTCATAATCAAAAAGTCCATTGTAAACTCAGATACAATTGGATCCTGGTAATTTAATATCACCTGGAAGTCTTCACCAGAGCAATCAGGCCAGAGAAAGAAATAAAAAGCATCCAAATAGGCAAAGAAGAAGTCAAACTATCTCTCTTCACTGACAATATGATTCTATACCTAGAAAACCTTTAAAATTCCCGCAAAGGGCTCTGAAAACTGATGAACAACTTTAGTAAAGTTTCAGGATGCAAAATCAATGTACAAAAATCAGTAACATTTCTATATACCAATAATGACCAAGCTGAGAGTCAAATCAAGAACACAATCCCATTTACAATAGCCACAAGGAAAATGAAATAGATCAGAATACAGTCAATCAAGACGGTGAAAGATCTTTAGAAGGAAAATTACAAGACACTGATGAAAGAAATCAGAGATGACACAAATGAATGGAAAAACATCCTGTTTATGGATTTGAAGAATCAATATTGTTTAAATGGTCACATTGTCCAAAGCAATTTACAGATTCAACGCTATTCCCTGTCAAACTACCAATGTCATTTTTTACAGAATTGGAAAAAATATTCTAGGCTTGGTGTGGTGGCTCACGCCTGTAATCCAACATGGCCAACATGGTGAAACCCCATCTCTACCAAAAATGCAAAAATTAGCCAGGTGTGGTGGTGGACAGCTGTAATCCCAGTACTCGGGAGGTGGAGGCATGAGAATTGCTTGAACCCAGGAGGCGGAGGTTTCAGTGAGCTGAGATCATGCCACTGCATTCTAGCCGGGTGACAGAGCGAGACTCCATCTCAAAAAAAAAACAAAAAAACAAAAAAAACAAAAAACCCAGATAACCAAATTACCATCCAGGACTCCGAGAGAATATCACCTCTTTCTCCTATTAAGGTTTTACATTACCCAGGATGATTTCTAGTAATTGATAAGGGAGGGGACAGAAACACTGACCACAGTTCTAAACTCTTAAAAGCCTGTATATTAAGAATTAAAATAGAAAGGTGAAAGAAAAGTTAGGAAAGATAAAATAATAATAGCACATAAATTTGAAAAATATAAAAACAAGAATGTAGATGACATACGCCGTGTGCAGGTATGACAAAAATTATTTTGACAAGAGAGCTGTGTCCTGAGTGCATGATGCAGTACAGGAGAAAGGATATAAGGAGAACGAACCTGAGGTCTGCTTTCAAAATGCTTGTCAGGTTGCAGGGTTCAAAATATAAAAACTAACAGGATGAGGCAGGGTATGATAAACATAATGTATGATTCAGTGGCATGCGTACAGAGTTCTGGACTTGGGTTCAAATTCCTAATTTGCCATATACAAAAAATGAGTATAGCATTCTGGTTAGTATTTGAGCTGTGGACCTAGACAAATGTATCAGTCATGGTTCAGCCAGAGAAAAAACACCATTACAAGATCTGTGTTAAAAGATTCATTGCTAGGAATTGGCGTATGTGATTGTGAGGCTGGCAAAGCAAGTATGAAGTCCTTGGGAGAGGCCATCATGAAGGGCAGGCTGATCTCCTAGGTAGCTGTGGCTGCAGTCCATAGGCAGAATTTCTTCTTCAGGGAAGCCTCAGCTCTGCTGTTCTGCCTTTCAACTGTTTAAGCCAGGTCACCCAGATTATCTATGAAAATCTCCCTTAAAGTCAACAAACTATGGACATGAATCACACCTACAAAATACCCTCACAGTAACACCTAGACTAGTGTTTGAATACTATAGTGGAGACTATACTCTACAGTCAAATTGACACATCAACCTCACCATCAAAACAAGCCTGGATGAAGTTCCCCACAATACCACTTTCTAGCTGTGTGTAGCCTCTGGAAAATTTCTAAATGTCTTTAAATCCCTGTTTTCTCATCTGTAAAATGAGAATAGTAAGAGTAACTACCTCAAAGGATTATTGTGAAGATTAAATAAAATGTTAATGCTCCCTGTAAAGTGGGCCTCGCAATGTGCTTGACATATAATAAATAGTAAGCATTACCATCATTACCATGTTCATCCTCACTATCTGGATGAGGTTGGCAAATCAGTCCCTTTCTCTGAGCTTCAATTTCCTCATCTGTAAAATCAGCACACTAATACCTAAAACAGGAGTGATAGGAGTATAAAATGAACATATATTACAGGTGATTTTAAAAAATTGTACCAAAAATGAGCTAGCCACTAGGAAATTGTGGACACTTAATACATTTTCTAAAACATGTTTTCTAAAAATTCAAACAGCAATTATAATCACAGAATTTTTAAAGTGAGTCTGGTTCATAATGGTTTTATTATACATCTTGCCTTTATTTTTTTTTTTATTATTTTTTTTTTATTATACTTTAAGTTCTAGGGTACATGTGCATAACGTGCAGGTTTGTTACATATGTATACTTGTGCAATGTTGGTGTGCTGCACCCATCAACTCGTCAGCACCCATCAATTCATCATTTATATCAGGTATTATATATGTGTGTATGTGTATATTGCTGTTTGACTCTACTTTCAGGACACCAAAGAATTTCTACTATAAAAATAAAGGCATAACTCCCCAATGCAGTTATGCCTTTATTTTTATAGTAGAAATTCTTTGGTGTCCTGAAAGTAGAGTCAAACAGCAATATACACATACACACATATATAATAGAATTTATGGATTTTTTAAAAATAAAAACTATCATCAACATAGGATATTTTAGGAAAATATTTAGGATACTATACTAATATTAGTTTAAGTATACCTTTAAAAAATAACTTTAGAGAAGTTATGACTTAGCTGTCTTAGCTGGGGATAAGTCTATGTGAGCTACATTGCTTTCTAGCTGAATGAACTGAGACAAGTTATTTAGCTTCTCACCTAATAAATCTCTTCACCTTTGAGGCCAAGGTAGTGACAGTGCCTACTTTACAGGGTGTTGTGAGGACTTAAAAAGCTGATACCTATAAAATGTTTGGAACCCTCCAGTATACAGGTGTTAGAGCTCTGAAAAGATCATTTAATGTCCTCCTGGAAAGTCTACTAGATGGCTTCCTGTGTGAAATATTACACTCTTTCTCCAGGCTAACAGAAAAGGCTGTTAGAACATCTCTTCCAAATTAAAATTTCTTTATTCCTGTATAAAGGACAATTTGGCAGTAACTATTAAAATTCCATCTGCATATATCTCTTCTCCTACTCCCAAACCCCCCCCCACAACCAGAGTTTATCCTGCTTGCATAGATCTGTATACAGTAATGTACTGCATAACAACAGATCGCATATGAGACAGTGTCCCATAAGATTATAATGAAGTTGAACAACTCCTATTACCTAGTGATGATGTAGCCATCATAGTGCCATATCACAATGCATTACTCATGTGTTTGTGGTGATGCTGGTATAAACAAACCTACTGTGCTGCCACTGATACAAAAGTCTAGTATACACAATTATGTATAGTATATGGTACTTTATAATGATAATAAGTGACTATGTTACTTGTTTATGTGTTAACTATACTATACTTTTCATCACCATTTTAGAGCATACTCCTACTTATAATAAAAAAGTTAACTCAGGAGCCTCAGGCAGATCCTTCAAGAGGTGTTTCAGAAGAAGAAGCCATTTTTAATCATATGAGATCACAGCTGCATGCATGTTATTGTCCCTGATAACCTTCTAGTGGGACAAGATGTGGAAGTAGAAGAGAGTGATATTGATGATCCTGACCCCATGTAGGCCTAGGCTAATGTGTGTTCATGTCTTAGTTTTTAACAAAAAAGTTTAAAATTAAAAAAAAAAAAATTAACACAAAAAAGCTTATACAATAAGGATATCAGAAAGAAAGTATTGTACAGCTGTATAATATATGTGTTTTAAGCTAAGTATTATTAAAAAGTCAAAAATTTTTTGAAATTAAAAATTTACAAAGTAAAAAAATTACAATAAGCTCAGGTTAATTTATTATTAAAGAAAAAATTTGTTTTAATAAATTTGGTGTAGCTTAAATGTACAGCATTTGTAAAGTCTACAGTAGTATAATTTCCTAGGCCTTCACATTCACTCATCATTCACTTATTGACTCACCCAGAGCAATGTTCAGTCTTAATTGTGGTTCATAGTAAGTGCCCTATACATGTGTGCAATTTTATATCCTTTATACTCTATTTTTTACTGTACCTTTTTTATGTTTAGATATACAAATACCTACCATTGTGTTATAATTTTCTACAATATTCAGTGCAATAAAATACTGCACAGGTTTGTTATATATACCATATAGCCTAGGTATGTAATAGGGCTATACTATCTAGGTTTGTGTAAATACACTCTATGATGCTTGTACAATGATAAAATCACCTAACAACACATCTCTCAGAAGGTGTCCCCAGATGTTAAGTAACGCATGACTGTATACAATTACATCACAGTGAAAGATAGAAAACAAACCCAGCACCATCAATAGAGGACTTGATTGTCTCTCATTATGGTATATAATGGAGTACTATGCAGCTATGAAAAGGAATAAGGAAGCTTTTCATATACTGATATGTGAATATATCCAAGACATAACAAATGAAAAAAGCAAAGAATTCAAAAAGTATAAATGGGTGGAGTGGGAGCTATATATTCATTATATATATTCTCTATATTATCATTATATAAGTATGTCTATTTATATTCACATAAACTCTAGAATATAAAAAGAAACCAATAATGTGAGTAATTTGTGGTAACAGGACATTGGATGAGACCTTGTGAATAGGGAACAGGGCTTGGAGCAAAAAACAAAAAAGCATACCATTTTATATTTTTATTTTTGAATCAAGTGAATGTGTTTTCTGTTTTAAAAATACATTTTAACAGAAGTAATTTAATGGTACCTGATGTATCAGTTGTCAAAAAGCTGCTCTCACAGACCACACCAAGACTTAATAATGATAAATTCTTGAAGACCTACAGCTCAGCTGAAACTCAGCTTATCCAAGCTAGGCTCAACTGAGAGACTGCTTCAGGCTTCAGTGCCTGGAATAACTCTGCATCTTACTCAGATCTGTAGGTCAGCTTCCCAGGTCTATTATTCTCCTTGGACTGGCAGAAACAGAGGCACAAGGTAACTAATGGAAGCATGCAAGTGTTTTTAAGTCCTATGGTAAAAAATGGCACAACTGCTAACCCGATGCCATTAGCCAAAGCGAGTCAAGGTTTGAGGAAACACACTACCCACAAGGAAGCCATGGCAAAAGTATAAATTTGGGGAGGGGCCAATGATTCAATCCATCTAGTTGATAACTAGACAACCAGAAATATTCTAAAACTAGAACTGTGAATCACAGGTCCAAGAAGTAGCAAAGAGTAGGTGTAACTTTTCTAAACTTGAACACTCTATGCATGTCCCATCTTGTCCTGAAGAGTTATGTCATCACTGCCTATATGGATCATGAATTGAATGGAATAGAGACTTATAAATTCATAGCACTGGAAAAGACTGCAGACCATATGTTACCCTATGTCTTTTACAGATGAGGCAACTGAGGCTCAGATAAGTAAAGTTAGGATAAAGAAGGAACTGTAAGTTAAGTTGAGCAACAACAGAAGGACTAAAAAAGAGCTGTAACCCCTAAAGCATAATTATTTACTTTGGGTAAGGACTCAAAAAAACTTAAGAAGTACATCAAAAGAAGTTGTTAAATGCACGACGTAAAAGATTGATTAAAGTTTCCTTAAAGTCCTGGTGATGGGCTGACCTGGAAAATAAAGAGAAGGAAATACAGTCGCATTAACTACAAACAACATCCATAGTCATAAATCAGGACAGATTTTATTCATAGAACAGAACTCTGATTTAGAGATAGATCTCATACATGAAGAGTAACCGTGTATATTACATTATTATTTTGAAATTTTTCATTAGTTGTTTTTAATTTAAAAGACTTCAAAGGTATACAAAAAAAGTAAATCTTTCTCCTATACCAGACACCCAGTACATCTCCCCCAAGCAAAATACTATCACTAGTTTCTTATGTATTATTGCATAAATGTACTATGCATTGTAGGTTTATATAGCTAAATATAGACTATTTGCATCTTACTCTAAGAATGTATTTCTAAACACCTGGCATAATTCAATATTTACTTTCCCATAACAAGTATTATTATTTTCAACCACCTAAAGATGCAATGGCATTAAAAATGACTTACAATTCATTAGTCCCACCAGCTTGAAAAATTATGCAATCCTAATTAATTCTTTTTAATTTGGGGTAATTCACAATATATCATTTATATGCAAATGCAAAGCACATAGAATAGCCAACAATCTAGAAGAATGAACTCATCAGAGTTATATTATCTAATTTTTGAGACTTACAATAGACAGTGTGGTACTGTGTGGTATGGCCACAAGGATAAGAGAATACGTTAATGGAACTGGACACAACATATTCCTGGCAGCCTCATCACACTAATAGTTGTGATCGAGCTAATAATTCACTAAAACAACTAAATCTTTCTCATATGGGCAACTATGTACCCATGTCAGCATCATCCTCACTTTGCCCAGTTGATGATTTCACAAAGTATAGGACTTTACATTTTATTACTACTATATTTTATATTATTACTTGTTGCCCTTCTTTTCAGCCAAGAGCTTTCTGGATTTTGATTCTGCCATTTAATGTATTCTCTATCTCTTCATGATCCTTAATGTCTGTGAATTTGGTAATTACATTATATAGCACTCTTTCCGTTGTATGAATAAAGACCAAATTTAAACTGACCTAAACCAAACAGGAAATTTCATAATCAAAAAGTCCATTGTAAACTCAGATACAATTGGATCCTGGTAATTTAATATCACCTGGAAGTCTTCACCAGAGCAATCAGGCCAGAGAAAGAAATAAAAAGCATCCAAATAGGCAAAGAAGAAGTCAAACTATCTCTCTTCACTGACAATATGATTCTATACCTAGAAAACCTTTAAAATTCCCGCAAAGGGCTCTGAAAACTGATGAACAACTTTAGTAAAGTTTCAGGATGCAAAATCAATGTACAAAAATCAGTAACATTTCTATATACCAATAATGACCAAGCTGAGAGTCAAATCAAGAACACAATCCCATTTACAATAGCCACAAGGAAAATGAAATAGATCAGAATACAGTCAATCAAGACGGTGAAAGATCTTTAGAAGGAAAATTACAAGACACTGATGAAAGAAATCAGAGATGACACAAATGAATGGAAAAACATCCTGTTTATGGATTTGAAGAATCAATATTGTTTAAATGGTCACATTGTCCAAAGCAATTTACAGATTCAACGCTATTCCCTGTCAAACTACCAATGTCATTTTTTACAGAATTGGAAAAAATATTCTAGGCTTGGTGTGGTGGCTCACGCCTGTAATCCAACATGGCCAACATGGTGAAACCCCATCTCTACCAAAAATGCAAAAATTAGCCAGGTGTGGTGGTGGACAGCTGTAATCCCAGTACTCGGGAGGTGGAGGCATGAGAATTGCTTGAACCCGGGAGGCAGAGGTTGCAGTGAACTGAAATCGTGCCAATGCATTCCAGCCTGGGTGACAGAGTGAGACCCTGACACACACACAGAAGAAGAAAAAGTATATTCTAAAACTCATATGAAACCAAAAAAGAGCTTGAATAGCCAAAGCAATCCTAAGCAAAAGAACAAAGCCAGAGAGAACACACTACCCAACTTCAAACTATACTGTAAGGCTACAGTAACCAAAACAGCATGGTGCTTATACAAAAACAGACACATAGGCCAATGCAATAGAATAGAAAACTCAGAAATAAAGCCCCATGCCTATAACCATCTGATCTCTGACAAGGCTAACAAAGACAAGCAATGGGGAAAGGATTCCCTGTTCAATAAACAGTGCTGGGATAACTGGCTAGCCATATACAAAAGAATGGAACTAGACCCTTACCTTTCACCATATACAAAAATCAACTCAAGACGGATTGAAGAATTAAATGTAAGACCTCAAACCACAAAAATACTGGAAGAAAACCTATAAAATACTCTTCTTGATATCGACCTTGGCAAACAATTTTTGACTAAGTCCCCAGCAGAAATTGCAACAAAAACAAAAATTAACAAGTGAGATCTAATTAAACTAAAGAGTTTCTGTACAGCAAAAGAAACTATCAGCACAGTAAACAGATAACCTACAGAATGGGAGATAATATTTGCAAACTATGCATCCAACAAAGGTCTAATATCTAGAATCTATAAGGAACTTCAATCAACAAGCAAAAAACAAAAAACCTCATTAAAAAATGGGCAAAGGACATGAACACACACTTCTCAAAAGAAGACAAATAGGCAGCCAGGAAACAGGAAAAAAATTCTCATCATCACTAACCATCAGAGAAATGCAAATCAGAACTACATTGAGATACCATCTCATACCAGTAGAATGCCTATTACTAAAAAGTCAAAAAATAACAGATAATGGTGAGGCTGCAGAGGAAAGGAAACATTTACACACTGTTGGTGGGAATATAAATTAGTTCAGTCACTGTGGAAAGCAGTTTGGAGATTTCTCAAAGAACTCAGAGCTACCATTTAACCTAGCAACCCCACTCCTGGGTATCTGCCTGAAGAAAAATAAATCATTCTACCAAAAAGATACATTCACTCGTATGTTCATTGCCATGCTATTCACAATAGCAAAGACATAAACCAACCCAAGTGCCAATCAACGGTGGACTGGATAGAGAAAATGTGGTATATATATATCATGGAATACTATGCAGTCATAAAAAGAATGAGATCATGTACTTTGTAGCAACATGGATGCAGCTAGAGGCCATAATCCTAAACAAATTAACACAGCAACAGAAAACTAAATACTGCATGTTCTCACTTATAAGTGGGAACTAAACACTTAGCACACATGGACATAATCATGGGACTCAATAAACACTGTGGACTAATAGAGGTGGCAGGGGGCATGGTTTGAAAAACCTAATGGATACTATGCTCACTACCTGGATGATGGGATCCATACTCCAAACCTCAGCATCACACAATATACCCATGTAACAAACTTACATATGTACTCCTTGTATCTAAAATAAACAAAGTTTTTAAAAAACAAAACATAGTATCACCAGGATTCTCCTGCTCTCTCCATATCTCAGCATTGTTTTCCTCCATGTAGGCTTGAGCTTCTCATCAGAATGATCTCAGCAAAAGATTTGGGCCTATCTCTCATTGGCCTGAATTGAGTCACTTGTTTATTTCAGAACCAATCAGCATGGTTAGGAAAATGTATTTCTCTGATTATCTTGGTTTGTTTTGAATAGCATGCTCATCCCTGAAACCACAGATGAGGTAAGCCTCCCTTCAACCACATGGATTAAAGAGTGAGAAAGGGAAAAGGTGCCTTCCCCCACTAAAAAAAAAACCAGAGCATTGTAACCAGGTTGTAGGAGGAATAGATACCAAAAAAAAAGAAAAAATGACATGTACATACAGCACTCATCTAGGTTGTTGACAAAAAAAAATATATATATATGATCAAATGGAAAAATAAAAAAGAAGCATATAAACATAAGGATATTGTCTTCAAAAATTATATTTTTTGGATTTGGTTTTAGAGTATAGTAACAGGAAAAGTGAATGGGTGATAGCTATAAAGGAAGTAGGAGAATTTCACTTCCATATTCTCAATATTGATAAAGGTTTGATAATTGTCCTATTCTGTTTACATTTAATTAAAAAACTGGAGAAGTTAGAGAAGGTCTGCATCTTAGCTCAGGTTGCTATAACAAAATACCACAGACTGGGTGACTTAAACAACAGACATTTATTTCTTACAGTTTTAGAGGCTGGGAAGTCCAAGATCAAGATGCCAGCTGATTCAGTTATTGGTGAAGGCCCTCTTTCTGGCTTGTAGACAGCCACCTTCTCACTGCACTCTCACATGGCCTTTCTTCAGTGCAGCACATATTCCTTTTCTTAAAAGGGCACTAATCTCATGGTGTCATGAGAGCCCCACCCTCATAACCTCATCTAAACCTAATTACCTCCCAAAGGGCTCACCTCCAGATACCATCACACTGGAGGTTAGAGCTTCAGTATAGCAATGTTGGGGAGACACAAATACTCAGTCCGTAACAGCCTGCAAAAGAGTTATAACTAAATTCAAAAGTCAAAGAAATAGCCAAAGAAATGAAATTTATTTAGTCACTCTTCACACAGTGAAAGTCAATGGAATCAAAGATGGTTAATCCAGTCTTGCACCCAGAAATAGCATTATTCTTAGGGAAGCTTAATCTGCACATACAATGAAAAGAACACTCTCTGTACCACCTCCAAGATTTCCTGCTTTGAGCAGGAACTACTAGTAAAGTCAACAAATAAGGGAAAAAAATCTCAAAGGGTACTATTCAGCTAAATTCTGTCCCACAGGCAGGAAGTCCAAGCACAAGAGATTATACTTAATGGAAGTAAACTGGCCAATTAATTGAAGAATATGACATTAAAACCACCTTTTAAAATCCACACGAATATCTGATAATTATGTGATTGAGGGAAACTGGAAGTACAAGATAGAAAATGGGTGATACCAAAAAAGAAAATAAAATTATAGGTTATTATGCCAATTAGGGCTTTTAAAAATACATTTTTAAAGCTTAGATATTTAGCTATTGCAAGGCTGTCATTTTCGTTTGCTGGATCCACTGAGTAAAAACAGGGTATGAGAGGTGTTTCCTGCAATGCCTAGTTCTTAAAATACAAAAAAGAATTTGAAACGTATAGAAAGTAATAAGGAAATAAGTAATCCTGCTTAAAACATGCTGAAGAGCCCCATCCAAGCACTGTATATTTGCCTTGGTTTTGCTTCAAGGTCAATCCCACTGTCTAGAGTTTTCAAGTTTAGTGCCTGTTCTGATGACAGCAATAGCAGACACAACGTAACCTTGGTGCTCCAGAACAAAGTGACACCCCTGCCCCCAGCATCAGAAGGTTTAATTTCTAAGCTCCATTCAGCTGAAGTCAGCAGATAAATCACTTAATCCTATGAAATAGAACTATCACGCCCCTGATGAAGAGGAACAGGCGAGCGATTGTGCTCAATGACACAGCACACAACCTGGGCCTGCAGGCCGCCTGTGGCCCACGATGACTTGGAGTGCGGCCCAACACAAATTTGTAAACTTTCTTAAAACATTATGAGATTATTTATTTATTTATTAGCTCATCAGTTATTGTTAGTGTTAGTGTATATCATGTGTGGCCCAAGACAATTCTTCTTCCATTGTGGCCCAGGGAAGCCAAAAAGATTGGACACCCCTGCTGAGTACAACATTCTGAAGATGTGGCCTAGCCAGATATTTTCATTAATCACCCCATCTCCAACTAGTCCTTCATAACTTCTAATGTGACTTAGGATATTTAAACAGGGTTATAAGGTGAACTTGCACAGTCATAATCCAAATCTATATTAATCTACTAATGGAAAAAAATAATCCACTAATGGAAAAAAATCCACTAATGGAAAAAATATCCACTTAAACTTAGGTATTCACTCATCATTTTAAAAATCATATTTTTGTGAAGAATAAACTGATATTGGTAACACTGAATAACTCAAAATCTAAAACCTATATAGACAATATTTGTTAACAAGATACAATACCTTATTTTAAATTTTGACTTGAAAATCAAAAATAAAACTAATTTTGTTTTCTGTACATCTTGATGTTCATTAAATTTATTGTACTATATTTAATATACTCTAGAGTATGCATTATATTGTACTCTTTCATTTTTCTTGTTTCTCCAATTAATTTTTTAAAAAGAGATTTTATTTTGTTAGAACAGATTTACACAAAATTTATATAAAAATTGTGAAGATAGAATTCCCATATACCCTACACCCAGTTTCCCCTATCACTAACACCTTTAAATGGTTTTAGTTTGAATTGCTTTTATTTTCACTTGATTTTTATTTTTAATCAACATAACTGATATACTTGATAATATACTCAAATAGTACTAAAAAGATGATAATCAAATTCATCAGTCTTTGCTGCATTTTTCCCCACGGTAATCATTTTCATCTGTACAACTATTTCTTCTAGTTACTTCTCTGTTTCTAAATAATGTACATATATCCTGAAATTCCTTAATTTATCAGTATTAGGATATCTGATCATTTTTTCCAAATGCTCCATTAGATCACACACCAATCAACAGTACTTTCTAACCCATCTAGTACTACCAGAGAATCCATCCATTTCATTTCTTCCCCCTATTTCTATTCCAGAGTGTTCATTCTCTTGTTCCAGTCTGTAACTGTTAGGCTCTCTAGGATTGATGCCTAGCTGAGATTTTCTTCACCAATTTCCTCTGTTGCATCCCCTATCTATCTCTTGGACCTCGGGCCTTCATCTTTCTTGAGTAGTGCCCTCATTCTGTTGGCAGAGATATATCAGTCATTTCCCAAGACTCAAAGATGAGTTTTTAAAACTTTCCTTATCTAAAACTGCTTTTATTCTGCCCTCACAACTGATTAACGGTTTGGATAAGTACAGAGTACTAGAGTGAAAAGCATTTTCTCTCAGAATTCTAGTGGTGTTACTCCATTGTCTTCTATTGCCAAGATCTCTGTTGCAATGTCCTCTGCCATTCAATGACCTATGGTATGTGACCTGGTCTCTCTGGAGGCAGGCGGCATTTTCTCTTTAATTCTAGGGAGTTGAGATTTTTTGAAGAGTTGCTTTACAAGGGTCTCTTCATTCACTGTCCTAAGCACTCAGTGGGCCCTTTCAACCTGGAGACTCATGTTCTAGCATCTTCCTCTCTGTTTTCTATATTCAAAAATTTTGTGGGTATCTCTTATCTGTTAAAGACTACATTCCCATATTTTACCAGAAGTTCTCTGAGGTAATTGTTTTTAGTGTATAGTAAACTCAATCATCAACTCTAATGGCATGTATATTGACTTTGAAATATGGCCTAAAACTTTGGAGTATATAGCATTTCAAGCCAAATAATAAAGCTACTTGAAGAAAACCTGATCACTTGAGTTGAAGTTGTTCAGTTTATCCATCTGTCTCCCCATATAATTACCAGCACAGGACTGGTTAAGCAGATTAGAGAATATTTATATAATAAAATATCATGTTATTTTGTCATGTTGTTGTTCTAAACCATTTGAGAATAAGTTGAAGACATCACGACCTTTACCAATAAATATTTCAGCATGCATTTCCTAGGAACAAGTCATCCTTTCACATAATGTTTCTAAATTTATGACCAGTAGATTGAAGGAACAAGATATGCTCTTGCTAAAATTAGCCACAAACATAGAAATTCTGTATATAATGTATCTACACTGGACATGGTCCAAAGAGATTTAATGATAACAATTAGCCAAGGCTTTTTTTGTAATATGATTGCACTTCTTCTTCCATCCTGTGACCGAGGCCCCATAAAGCTCTAAAACATAGCACATGGCATGACCATCCAACATCCGGAATGTTTCCTAAAGCCCAAATCAACTTACATCTTATTACTGGTCTTCGATATGCAAAAAATTCTAATGTGCTATATTTAAATGTTGGTTTGCTCTGAATGTATGCCACCCCTTCTTCTTACTCTATTTTAAAAGCGGGAGCTGTCCTAATTTATGAGTATGAAAAAAAGATGACTGTATTTGGACTTGCTATTTAAAACGCCTGAATATAATTCTCTCCTTCATATGTGTTTTGGAATTTTCCCCTATCTGAAAGTTTATCAGGGTCAAGATCTGAGAATTGAAAATATTCCCCCTATACAAGGGAAATGTGGTTTACCTAAAGATTATAACTGTGGTCTCTTAAAAACTCTTTTCTAGTCTTCAGCAAGGATTTTAGACAAATTTCATTGAAATAGTTATTTTAATTCTAAATAATCAAACAGCATCAACACATCTAAGTTATGAAAGAATAACTAATTTTTAAATGATCTCTGTCAACTAGGATACTTGTAATTTTTTACTGTGAAACAAACTGTGCAAGCAATCACAATGAGAATATTCATAAAAACTTGATACAGTTTGATTTTTTTATTTTAAGAGACAGAATCTTGCTTTGTCACCCAGGATAGAGTGCAGTGGTGTGATCATGACTCACTGCAGCCTTGAACTACTGGGCTTTAGCAATCCCCAGGACTCAGCCTCTCAAGTAGCTGGGACTACGGATGCCTGCCACCATGGCTGGCTAACTTATTTTTATTTTGTTTTTAGAGATGGGCTCTTGCTATGTTGCCCAGGCTAGTCTTGAACTCCTGGCCTCAAGTAATCCTCTTGCCTTGGCCTCCCAAAGTGCTGGGATTATAGGCATGAGCTACTGTGCCTGGTCAAAATTTGAAAATAAATACTAAGAAAATGAATGTCAACTCAGCGAAAAGGTAGTATATTACCATAAGAAAGATTGAGAGAAAATGAGTTAAATAGATACCTAAAACATTTGAGATTGTTTCAAAACGACAAATAAATATTGCAAAATTATTCATAGCAGCCTTGCATTTTTATGGTAAGATGAAAGTCAGTGGTCCTTTCACTTAAAAGTGTTAAACAACACCTTACCCAATGTAGTGGGCATCTATTGTTTGTGTCTGCCAGCCATTCACTCGATGTGGATATGGAGAGTTTCTCAGTCAGAGAACCTTCCTTTCCCCCGGCTTCAGGAGCTAAGACAGTCCCCGGGCCAGTCAATCTTTATACCTTCTTCTGTTCATAAAGATTGGTGGCAAGGGGTGAGTTTTATACCCAAGTTGGACCAGGGTCTCCAGATGAGATCTAGTATATGGATCCTAAAGAGTCTCTTCCTCTGCTTTCAACTTACAAAGACCAGCTAAGACTGAAGCAGCCATTGACCATCTTTGACTACCACATGCAGAGGACCTGTCTGTGAATGCCAATACCCAGAGAAATGATAAATCAAGTGACAGAGGACAAGAGAGCCAGGAATCCTATTAAGCCCCGGAATTCAGCTAAACTAAAGCTAATTCCACACCTAAATTTCCTAGTTAAAAGAGCCAATGAATCCTCTTTTTGCTTGAGCTAATCTGAGCTGGATTTCTGTCACTTGCAACCAAGCATCCTAATAGATCAGGCAAGGTCTTTTCAAAACGCATGGTATAATTAAGGCTCACATAAGTATATTTGAACAATGGTTGCTCCTAAATGGTACATTTGCCAAATAAAGATTATAAAGGTATATGAATATAATGTCAATTTAATTTTCTTATAACTTTGTAGACATTTTCATTACTCACATATAAGCAGCCCTAGACCGTCTACTGCCAAAAGAGAAACTGCCTATGTATGCGGAGGGAAACAGAAGAATTCGAGGGGGTCTCAAACTAAAGAAACACAGACTCCTCTGGTCTGAAAAGCTTTCAAAAGCCGTAGGCTCAGTGTCTATACATTACACAAAAAGACTATTAGGTTAAGAATAAGATATTCAGATTTGAAGGTGCTGTATTTATAAGAAACATCGGGAAGTATACTTGAGAATGTGATTCAGAATTTGAAAGAAAAGTCTTGAGTAGGGGACATGAAGTTAATTTATATCAGATTCATGTTCTAATAATATAAAAACATACTTCTTAACAAAATATCTTACGTTGTAGGTTTGCTCTTAGGGAAAATCTGAAATATGAGAAATACTCATTATGATTTTGAATACAATAAAGAGAATTGGATTCTCAATATCAGCCAAGTTCTTTATACAGTCCCAAGTGTTATGTACCTTTCTCTTTTATTTCTCTTAGGGAAGTAAATACACCTTTTTACCACAGTGCGAGGAAATCTCATTATCCAAAGGTTGGTTGTAGCTAGCAGGCTGAAATTCTTCTGACCCATGTCTGACATGTGAATTCTCTCTTGCAGACACATTCCTTAAGCTGATCTTTGGGGTCATTTTCCTTCTTGATTCTTCTTCCCCAGTTAACTTCTTGGTCAGAAGAAATGTAGGTTTCCAGACACAGTGAATCATAGAACTAGCACAAAATATGCAACATCATCTTTTAATGATTTGTTTTCACATCCCTCTCTATAAAAGCATCTGGTATCTTTTTTTTACCTTTGCTTAAGAGTGCCTCACAGTGTCTGGCACAAAGTGAGTACTCAATAAATGTTGACTCAATGAATAAAGAGAACATTCAGTCTGAAAAGGATCTTGGAAATGATCTGCCACTTTATATTGGGAGCAAACTGAGGGTTTAAGAATTTAGATGATGTGCCAAGAACACAAAGCTAATTAGTGGTAGTCCCAACTCTAAGTTTCTTGAATTCTAATCCAATGTTCATCCACTAACCCATAATTTTTAGCCATTTTTAATGAGGTCTACATGGGAGACATTTTCTTAAAATATAACCTGAAGTATGATCAATTTGAAGATATCATTACAGTCCCCATTCTAAGAATATCAACTGCTTTTTTTACAAAAAGATAATTATTAGCAAACATCAATATCTGAACTCTTTATTAGTCATAATTTTTTTTGAGATATACCTCAAAACAGACGGTGTCAAACTTGTATGTTAACAGGCCAAAGAATGTGAAGCCATTGCACTAAACTAGGCTAACATATATAGGTCTTTTCCTGAAGACAACGAAACCACTCCCTTAATTTTACCTCAGACTCATTCTTCTTGAAGTTATCAGATCTTGAGTTTATACATCCTGTGTTCTATTCTCCGTGGTTATGGACATATACCTCCCTTGACTATACTTGAAGCTGGAAATTACCATCTTTCACTTTTGTATCTCTAGTGCCTACTACACAGTGAAGCTCCCGACAGATGTCAGTTTATGAAACAAGTGTGGATAATTGGATAACCACATGCAAAAAGATAAGCTTAGACCCCTACTTCACACTATATACAAAAATTAAATTAAAAAGGATCATAAACTTATATGTGGAAGCTAAATAACAGAAAGTATAGGAGATAACCTTGAAGACCTTAAATTAGACAAAGATGGTTTTAGATATGAAACTAAAAACGTGTTCCACAAAATAAAAAAATTGATAAATTGGACCTCATCAAAATTTAAAACTTTTGTAACTACAAAAGATATCACCAGGAAAATAAAAAGACAAGCAACAGACTGCAAGAGGTATTTGCAAAACACATATCTGATGAAGGACTTATATCTAGACTATACAAAAAAACTCAACAGATTTAAAAAAAAAAAAGACAAATGACCCAATCAAAAAATGGATAAAATATATGAGCAGATATTTCACTAAAGGAGATATGCAAATAGTAATGGCTAATAATAATATGAAAAGATGTTCAGCACCATTTAGTTAGGGAAACAAATTAAAACAAAAATGAGATACCACTTCAAATCCACTGAAATGGTTATAATAAATAAGGCGACAATAGCAAATGTTGCTGAGAATGTGGAGAAATGGGGACGCTTATATGTTGCTAGTGGGAATATAAAATGGTGCAGCCACTTTAAAAAGCAATTTGGCAGTTTCTCAAAAAGTTAAACATAAAAGTACCAAATGATCCAGCAATTCCACTCGTAAGTATTTACAGAAGAAACATAAAAACATGTATCCGCACAAAGACTATCATAAGAATGTTCATAGCAGAATTATTCATAATAGCCCCAAATTGAAAACAATTGAAATGTCAATCAATCAGTGTGAAAGCCTGGTGCCATGGCTCATGCTTGTAATCCCAGCACTTTGGGAGACCAAGACAGGAGGATCGCTTAAAATCAGGAGTTTGAGACCAGCCTAGGAAATATAGCGAGACCCTGTTTCTACAGAATAAATTAGCCAGGTGTAGTGACCTGTGCCTGTGGTCCCAGCTACTCAAGAGACTAAGATGGGAGGATCGTTTGAGCCTGGGAGTTTGAGGTTGCAGTGAGCTATGATCACATCAAGCAAATTCTAGCCTAGGCAACAGAATAAAACTATGTCTCTTAAAAAGATGTATATGGATATACTGAATATGGCATATCCATACAATGAGCTACTATTCAGTTATCATGTATTATGTATTATGTATTATGTATTACTATACTATTATGTTATGTCATGGATGAACCTCAAAAAGTTATGCAAGGGAAAACAAGACAGACACAAGAGACCACATGTCACATAATTCCATTTATATTAAATGTCCAACAAAGGCAAATATATAGGCAGAAAGTAGGTTAGTAGTTGTCTGGGCCCTGGTATAGGAATGAGAACAACTATAAATAGGCATGGGGGTCTTACTGGGAGAATAAAAATGTTCTTAAACCAATCACTCAGAAAAGTTACTAAAAAATCTCAAAAAAGACACACAGACAGCCAATAAACAAGTGAAAAAATGCTCAACATCACTAATTATCAGAGAAATGCCAATTAACACCACAATGAGATACCATCTTTTTACCAGTCAGAATGGTTACTATTAAAATGTCGAAAAACAATAGATAATGAGAATGTGGAAAAAAGGGAATGCTTACACACTGTTGGTGGGAATGTGAATTAGTATAACCTCTATGGAAAGCAGCATGAAGATTTCTCAAAGAACTAAAAATAGAACTACCATTTGTTCCAACAATCCCACTGCTGGGTATCTACCCAAAAAAATCATTCTATCACAAAGATACAAGCACTTGTATGTTTATTGCAGAACTATTCACAATACCAAAGATATGAAATCAACCTAAGTATTTATCAATAGAGGATTAGATAAAGTGTGGTACATAGATACCATGGAATACTACTTAGCCATAAAAAAGAATGAAATCATGTCATTTGTGACAACATGGATGGAACTGGAGGCCATTATCCTAAGTGAAATAACTCAGAAACGGAAAGTCAAATACTGCATGTTCTCACTTATAAGTGGGAGCTAAACAGCGGGGTACACGGACATGCAGAGTGGAATAATAGACACTGGAGTCTACAAAAGGTGGGATGAAGAGAAGGGGATGAGGGTTGAAAAATTACCTATTGGGTACAATGTTCACTATTCAAGTGATGGGTACACTAAAAATCTAGACTTTACCACTATACAATATATGCATATAAGAAATCTACACTTGTTCCCCCTAAATATATATTTTAAAACTTAAATTTAAAGTTACAAAGAATCAGAAAATTGTCACTTGATACATAAGCAGAATATGTATGGAAAATAACCAAAAAATGTACACTTGAAATAGGTGAATTTTATGAGGTGTAAAATATACCTCACTATAGTCATTAAGAAAAAAAAAAAAGGTGAATGCATCATTGCCCTATATATAGCCCTTGAGAAGATCCTTCTCTTCACTTGTTCCCCCTAAATATATATTTTAAAACTTAAATTTAAAGTTACAAAGAATCAGAAAATTGTCACTTGATACATAAGCAGAATATGTATGGAAAATAACCAAAAAATGTACACTTGAAATAGGTGAATTTTATGAGGTGTAAAATATACCTCACTACAGTCATTAAGAAAAAAAAAAAAGGTGAATGCATCATTGCCCTATATATAGCCCTTGAGAAGATCCTTCTCTTCATTGTCATTCCATATTCCATTATATGGACATACCACAAAGATCCAGAAGCTCTCTACTCTCCTTACCTCCACCCCCAAGAAAAAGAAAAAAAAAAATACTCTCTCAAAAACCCATAATACATTTTAGCATATTTTTTCCAGTCCTTCCATTTATAGCAGTGAGACGTAGGCCTTTTGACAGCAGATCATTTGCATTTTTATAGAGTCCTTATTCAGTTGGGGTACCCTGTCCTCAGAATGCCGACAGTCTGGCAGAAGAGAAAGATTCAGAAAACTATGGCATAGAGTTTCTGAGGATGGTAAGATCCTACTGGAGCAGGTTGGGGAATACCCAGAAAGTCTTCCTGGAGAAGATGTCCTCTGAACAGGGCATTGCATGACAGAACTCTCACAGATGGAAATGAGCAGTACAAAACCTCCTTGACTGGGATCAGTGGGTGGATCCATCTATTCTGAGTGCTTTGAGCTATGGATCTTTGTTCCTGATCTTTCTCTTCTCTTGCCAAACTATGTTCACCTGCTGTTAGCTCTGTTATCTTACCTAGCTACTCAAACAAACTTGGGCAGACAAAGAGCAGAAGCTGGAGAAATAATTGAGCTTTCATCTGGAGCACTGTAATTAAGTTATCTCCACGTCATCAATATCTAATTGGGTGTTAGAAGGTACTATTTCACAAATGCTGTTTTTCTCAAACTTAAGCTCCTGACTCCCAGAGATACTGTCACAGAGAGGAGGGCTGGAAGAGCAGTAGGAGAAGCCCTACCAGAACTCAAGCATTAAAGCTCTAGATAAAGATACCCTCTTTAGAGATAAACATGTCAGACCTGTGGGCACAGTTTCTCCTGGTAAATATGTGAATCAAAAATCAATATACAGTGTGTTATGTCTGACAATGCATGGAAAATGAATCCTGACTTTAGGGGGAAACCCACTGAATCAAAAGTTTGACCCTTAGAGAATCTGTTGAGTCGTTGTATGGAAAAATACTACAAAGTTTACTGCTTTGGTTCCAAAAGCATTCTGAGATTTTTGAGAAACATGAATATGTAAAATATCACTATTTTCAATATTCCTGTGTTTTTTTTTTTTTTTAACTATTTCTTATGCAATGATCAAATTTAGCCATTGTACTAATACTTAACCATGTGCCAGGTAGGGGACTAACATCAGTAAATAAGGAGAAATAAGGATGAAACTGTGTCGGGGTTCAGTTATAGTCCAATGTTTATAAAAGTGTGATCTATGGACCATGTGCATCCAAATCACCTGAAAAAATACTAAAATGTAGATTCCTGGGACCCACTCTATCTCAAATGAATCTGAATCTCTGTGGGTAGAGCCTTGCAAGGAATATACATCTTAACAGGTTTACAGGTGATTATTATGTACACTGAAGTTTGAGAATCATCGCCATAAGAAAGACACATCATGAACAAGTGTTACACTTGTATAATAATAGACAATAGACATATAACAACAGACATCTCCATTTGTTTCCGGGGTACTTATGTCCCAGAATGCCCTTGTATAATATTCTCAGTGCTGATGTTTTACACACACACACACACACACAAGCTTCTAGATTTAAAAGTATCCAAAGAAGCCATTATAAAAGTATCAATATCATGAAAATAATTATCACTGTTAAAGGTGGGCACAAAGGAGGACAGGACTGATGCAGAATCAGGAAAGTTATCATAGAGGAAACACTTGAGTTGGCCTTGCAGCTAGAGCTTGAAGCCAAGTTGGTCTGTTTTGAGGCATTGTCTTAGGATTCTCTCAGTATCACACTCCAGAACTGGCTGAATGTAGATGCTGCCACTGCTGCTCCTAAAGTCTGCAATCCACTCTGGAGCCAGAAAAATGATGCGTTGTGACCAGCCTTGTTCTTCCTATATCTCACTTCTGAGTCAGTCTTCCTCAGTGCACCAGACTGGTTTCACTGAGGTCACATAACTGGACACTAGCTTTGGGGAGACTTGGAAACATAGCCTTTGGTTTTAGTTTCTATGCTACCTTGGGAAGGTGAAGTTCATAATGCAGGGAACTGTGAAAATAGGGAGGTCAAATGATTTTGAGCTGCTATGATGTCATATGTCTACCATATAGACTATTCGAGCTGCTATGATGTCATATGTCTACCATATAGACTATCTCCAGAACCCAGGCTTTTTGCCACCCTGTTCTATGGCTCCTTCCTGTGGGAAGGGGTATGCAGTATTCTCATTGCCCAGATCTGGGTCATGCATTGGATATAGGAGGTGTTTGGAGTGGACTGGGATGTGCACTTCACAACGCAAATTCTAACTCCCAAAAGGATTTAATATAACTATTTCCAAAGCCTCCTCCCCTCTATCTTACGTAAATGGTCTGCACTGGACCCTGACAACAATAAGTAGATGGGAATTCAGGAATCCTTCCCTCTGCTAATGATCTGAGACCACAAGACATAACTGAACCTGTTGATCTGTTCCTTCTGAAATCAATAGCAATCTAATATCGAGTATGCCAAGATCCAAATCTTCATTTTCCACATACAAATTTCAGTGGTATTCAAATTTGCTGAAATAATTCAATAGGTCAACTCACGTAATTATCTGAGCTTATGTCTTGAAAGCAACTTGGCAGGCTTAGCAGGCTGCAGACCAGCTCGAATCAAAACATTATACATGAATCATATTAAAGTTTGATAGAAGAAGCAGGTAACCATTGATTCTTACCAATGGAGTTTCTCAGGACAAAGCTATTTCTTCTCTGTCAGGATATAAAAATCAGGAACTCAACAGAATGCCTGTCTATACGTTTAAGCAGATAGACCCCATGCAGTGTGGGATGAGCTCCACTGGGGTCAGTTTGACTCTTATAAAAATGTCAGCACTTCTAAGTCTCATTTTAAGAATCATACCTCAGTCCCTCTCCATGGAGCTCAGCCATGCCTCCTTTGTGCTTAAGCTCACATCAATTATCTTAGTCAGGTTATTGACATCTGAGAAGCTGCTCCAAGGGTGAAACAACAGGAAGCGATGTACTTTATTTTAGATCCTCAGGATAAAATGGTTTATTCATGGTCAGTATGAGTGTCAGCTATATGAAGAATACTTCTAACTTCTGAGAAGTTTTTTGAAAAATATTGCCCAGTGTGATATTTAATGTCTTTTATGTGATGATTCTCACAGAAAATTACTCCTTTCTGCTTGTTAAAATGTGTAGTCTTTGACAGGTTTCTGACTTTTCCATTTATGGCATCATAAAAAGTATATAGCACATGCAGTTTTCATTTTTGTACATCTGCCAGGAACCTGGAAGCTAAATTTAGTGCTCAACTGCAATAATTATCTTGAACTGTCTTTTAGGTACAATTAACTTTTTTTCCTTTATTATTTGGTTCACCTTCTGTTAATAGTGTATTATTAATTTCAGTCGCAAATTTCTTTTTCAGTCTATATTTCTGAGTTAAATTTAACATAAAATTCACTTATTTTAAATATACAGTTTGATGAGTTATCAGAATTGTATATAGTCATGTAACCATCACCATAATCAAGTCATACAATATTTCCATCACCCAAAAAAATTTCCTTTGCGCTGATCCTCCTCCACCCTCCTCCTAACACCCAGCCTCAGGCTATAGTTTTACCTTTTCCAGAATTTCTTACGAATAGAATCACATGGACTATAACGTTGTGATTTCTTTTAACATAAGGTTTTTGAAATTCATCCATGTTATCAACACTTCCTTTCTTTTCTATTGCAAAATAGAAATCCATAGTATGATTATACCACAATTTGTTTATCAGTTACCCAGTTGATGGATAATTGGATTGTTTCATTAGAGGCCATTACAAGTAATGTAGTTATAAACACACACACAACTCTCTGTATGGACACATATTTTCATTTCTCTTGGGCAAATACCTACAAAGTAGGAGAGTGTTGGGTCATATGGTTAGCATATGCTTACTATGTAAGACAGTATCAAGTTGTTTTCCAGAGTAGCTGAACACTTTGCAGACCCATTTGCAAAGTAGGAGAGTTCCAGGTGCCCCACATCTTTGTCAGTGCTTGAGGTTGCCAGGCTTTTAATTTTAACCATTCTAGTGAGTGTGTAGTGGTATCTCTTTAATTTAAAATAATTAATTTATATTAATGCAAATTAGTTTTAATTTGCATTTCCCTGATAACTAGTGATGTTTAGTACCTTTTCATGTGCTTACTGGGCAAACGTAGATATTCTTTTTTGAAGTGTCTGTTCAAATCCTCCGCCCAAAGTTGTCTTCTTATTATTTGTTGTAAGAGCTCTTTATATATTCTGAATTCAAGCCTTTGGTCAAATATGTTTTGCAGACACTTTCTCCCAGTCTGTGGCTTGCCTATTCATTTTCTAAATTTATCTTTCACAGAATAAAATTTTAAATTTGGGGGAAGCCCATTGTTGAGCGTTTTCTTGTAAGAATCATTTTTGTGATTTAAGAAATCCTTTCTTAACCTAGGCTGTCTCAAACTTGGCACATACTGAACTTTGTTGCAGGGGCTGTCTTGTGCATTGCAGGAAGTTTATCACATCTTGGGTCACTACCCACTGGCTAGCAAATGCACCCTTTCCACCCCAGTTGTGATAACCAAAAATGTCTCCAGACATTGCCAAATGTCCCTTGCAGTACAAAATCACCACTGGCAAGAACCACTGGTTTAACCCAATGCTACAAATATTTCCTCCTATAATTCTTTTTCTAGCTTTAGCTCTTACATTTAAATTTTCTAGCTTTAGCTCTTATGTTTAAATTTACCATCCACGTTAATTTCTGTGTAGGATCTAAGGTAAGGATCAATGTTTATTTTTTTCATAAAGACATTTAATTCTTCTAGTGTCATTTGTTAGAAAAATTATCCTTTTCCCCACCAAATTACCTTAGTGCTTTTGCTGAAAATCAGTTGATCCTATAAGCAAAGCTCTATTTCTGAGCTCTCTATTGTGTTCCATTGCTATATCTCTATCTTTATGCTGATACAATGGTCTTGATTATTACAGCTTTATAATAAGTCATGAAATCAGGAAGTCTATTTTTTAATTTTTAAAAAGTGTGTTTTCTGCTTCCCACACTACACTGATGTCAAAAAGTCTAAATACCTCATTTTCTTTTTCAAAATTGTTTTGAATTTTCTAGCTCCTTTGTCTTTCCACAAATTTTAGAATAAACTTGACAATTTTTTTAAATAAAGTTTTTATTTTGGAATAATTTTAGATTTGTAGAAAAATTGTGAAAGTGGTATAGTTCTCACATACTCCTCACCCAGTTTTAGTTTCTCCTAATATTATTATCTTACATTACTGTGGTATATCTGTCAAAACTAAGAAACCAACATTGGCATTATCACTATTAACTAAACTAAATACTTTATTTGGATTTCACCAGTTTTCCATGAATGTCTTCTTTCTGTTCCAAGATCTAATCTAGAATACCACACTGCATTTAGTCATCCTGTCTCCCCAATCTCCTTGTCTGTGACAGTTCTGAGACTTTCCTTGTTTTTCATGCATGACTTTAACAATCTTGAAGAGTATTGATCAGGTATTTTGTGAAATGTCCCCCCGTTTGATTTATCTGATGTTTTTCTCATGATTAGATGAGGCCCATGGGTTTTTCAGAGAAAAAAAAAAAAAAAAAAGCAACGAGAAGTACTCCTCTCATCACATAATATCAGGAGACACCTGATATCCACATGACATCACTGATAATGTTAAAGTCAATTTCTTTTTTATATGCTTGCTAGGATTTTGATTGGAATTGAAATGATTTTATATATCAGTTGGGAAGACAATTGTCATTTTAATAACCTAGAGTTTTCCAATCCATAAAATCCATTTAGAGAATTCTCTTTAGAAGTTTCTTTAATTTCCCTTGCCTTCTCCAAGCATAGAATTCTCGTCTGGATCTGTATGCTACTGCTCACTCTTCTGAACCGTTAAGTAGTTGCTGCACATTTTATTATTATTATACTTTAAGTTCTAGGGTACATGTGCACAACGTGCAGGTTTTTTACATATATATATACATGTGCCATGTTGGTGTGCTGCACCCATTAACTCGTCATTTACATTAGGTATATCTCCTAATGCTATCCCTTCCCTGTCCCCCAACCTAACAGGCCCTGGTGTGTGATGTTCCCCTTCCTGTGTCCAAGTGTTCTTACTGTTCAATTTCCACCTATGAGTGAGAACATGCGGGGTTTGGTTTTCTGTTCTTACAATAGTTTGCTGAGAATAATGGTTTCTGGCTGCATCTATGTCCCTACAAAGGACATGAACTCATCCTTTTTTATGGCTGCATAGTATTCCATGGTGTATATGTGCCACATTTTCTTAACCCGGTCTGTCATTGATGGACATTTGAGTTGGTTCCAAGTCTTTGCTATTGTGACTAGTGCCGCAGTAAACCCAGAGTCTATAGTTCTTACCTGCAGAAGGTTAGTTCAGTGAGATCTAATTTATCTGTTACTGAAAATAGAGCCCAACATTGCCTCAAATACTTTTTAAAAAATATTGATACATAGTATTTGTACATATTTATGGAGTACAAGTGATATTTTGTTACACACATAGAATAAGTAGTGATTAAATCAGGTATTTGAGTATTTATAATTTCTATTTGTTGGACACATTTCAAGTACTCTCTTCTAGCAATTTTGAAATGTAAAATACATTGTTGGCCAGGTACGGTGGCTCACACCTGTATTCTCAGCACTTTGGGAGGCTGAGGTGGGTGACTCACTTGAGCCTAGGACTTCAAGACCAGCCTGGCCAACATGGTGAGATCCTGTCTCTACTAAAAATACAAAAATTAACCGGGTGCAGTGGCAAGCGCCTATAATCTCAGCTACTCGGGAGGCTGAGGTAGGAGAATCACTTGAGCCCTGGAGGCAGAGGTTGCAGTGTGCCAAGATCACACCATTACACTCTAGCCTGGGTGACAGAGTGAGACCTTTGTCTCAAAAAAACAAAAAATAAAAAAATAAAACAAGAAACAAAACGTTGTTAAGTATAGTCACCCTACTCTGAACATTAGAATGTATTTCTTCTATCGAACTGTATGTTTGTTCCCATTAACTAGCCTGGAGAAAACAGACAAATTTAGATTATTATCCTTAAAATACCCTCAGAATATGGTCATCATAACAATCTGTGCTAAGCCAACCTGCAACCTTAAAGTTCACTAACAGCTGGCAGACACACAGCCTGTGATAGTGAAACAAAGGTTTTCTCTATGTGAAAGGAATACAATATATGGAACTGATGTCTTTATACTTGGTTAAAATTTCAAATCTTGAGAGACCAAGCATAGGAGAACCATATATTTAATTCCTTATGAAAATTATCCAATGTCCTTGTTGTGGCAAAGTGGGCATCTTTCTGTGCAGCGATAAATTTTTGATGATAATACAATTAACTTTTTTGGAAAGCAAATGCACAAGAACCTTTAAATTATTCATGTTTGACCTAGTATTTCCACTTCTAGGACTCTCTCCTGTGGAGAAAACACTAAATAGAGTTAGAAGGAAGAGTGACCCTTAAGTACAAATATTTTCACAAAAGCATTGCTTATAATACTTTTCTAAAATGGGCTGGATGTGGTGGCTTACACCTATAATCCCACTGCTTTGGGTGGCAGAGGTGGGAGTATCCCTTGAGCCCTGAAGTTCAATGCTATAGTGAGCTATGATCACACCACTGCATTCTAGCCTGGGTGACAGTGAGACCCCATCTCTAAAAATAAAGATTAAAAATTAATTAATTTTAAAATGCTACTATGTAAAATATCCAATAAGAAGATAAATGCTTATATTCACATAATCATTTTTAAATGTTTATAAAAAGTTTTTGACATTATAATGTTAAGGATATATAATATGCTGTATGAGCTCAACTCTAATTTCTTTTAGGTGTAGAACAAAAAGACTAGAAGATAATATAATAATTTTAAAGGTGACTGGTGGGACTGTAGATGTTTCCGTCTTCTTCTTTCTACTATTTTTCAATAGTAAGGCAAGAAAACAGTAAGATATTTTTAATGTTATAAAAACATACCTTATTATTGAATTTTTGATCCAAAAAAAAAAAAAAACTTTGGAATACTAGTTTTCCCCTATACTTTACTGATAAGGAAACTTCCTCGTCAAATCGTTTAAATTCCCTACACCTCCTATTGATAAGGAAACTTCCTTTAAACTATTTGAGCTCACAAAGCAAGTTGGCAATTCTCTAAAACTGACATTTCCTGATTCTGGACACAATACTATATTTCGGTCATTTTTGCTGTGTTCAACACTTCATTTCTAGGCTTAAGGGAATAGACATGGTTCATATCAGCAAGATTTAATTAAAATAATTTTTAAATTATTAAATGAAATATTTCAAACTTATTTTTAACGTGAATGCTCTAGAATCTGGAAAATGGAAGGAATCTTAGAGTTGTGTTATTTGAAAGGGTGAGTAGAAGTGGAATTTTATTAGAAAGCTTTCTAGTTTTGAGACTTAAGGGTCTAATAAAGAACTCATATTACATTTTATTTATTAAAAGCTCACTGTTCCTTGTTAGAGTTATTACTGTTTGTTTGCAGTTGCCCAAACAGAAATGACAGGGTACAACATGATCTTGTAAATCAGGACTTTCTGTTATGAATGGGTTCATCTTTACTGTTAACTTCTCAGCTAATGGTATAGTACCTGATAATTATCTACTAAATCATACATTGGACATAATGATCTTTAACTTACCTTCAAATATCCCAAACAATTTTTCCTAAAGTCTTTCTAAACAAAACAAAACAAAAAAAAGACATTTATAGCTTAACATTTCATATCCCTGGAAGATAATACAGTGGGAATAGGTAAGGTTAATGGAGTGTTTATCTTATCAAAAGTGATCTGGTCTGTTTGACTTACTGTTTGGAGTCCAGCTAATCGGGCCTGTTTACTAATTTAAGAATGTTCAGCAATTAACAGTGTTCAAACAGCACCAATCTGCTATGTTATTTCAGCTGGGAAAGCAGCTTATATGAACCAATACAGCTTCCTTTCTAAAAATAAATGATAGCACTTTCTACTCCCTGGGGAGTTGGTCCTTGGTCCTTTAGGTATGTCACACTGTCACAGTGCATAACAAAACAAAAGAGTGTGAAACATGTAAATAATTTAAAACCCAAAAGATATGTCATGCTCTCAGATTTAAAAAAAATAACAAAGTAACTTTGTCAACAGAAACATTTTTGCAGGAAGACAAAACAAATAGAAAGTGAATTTAAGAGGTAGGTTGTGGTCTCTTTTCCATCAAGAACCACTACCTTCCCTGTTTTTAAGGCGGCTTAGTTATATCAGCAATTTTTAACACAGGGTACCTCAAATCAACAATCCCTTGCTTTTCAGACTTTGACACTTCCCCAGCTGCTAGGCCTGTGCTTAACTAAACAAGTACAGTAGCACAAGTGGAACATTTATGTAACATAGGAACTATAAATGTTCTTTTAAAAACAGGCCCACTTGTTCCAAAAGATATGACAAAGAAACAAGAGCATTACATTTTTTTAAATAGCTTTAAAATTCCTATGAGGAATGTATATTTTCTTCTACTTGCTGAAGTTAAAAGTGTCGTATCATCTGTTTGCTGACAATAAAATGTACTTTCTAAATAATTTTTTTTTTAAATTCACTGAGCATTTATCAGGTGTCAGGTTCTATTCTAAAGACTTTATGTGTATTCTGTCACTTAGTCTTTGCAATAACCTTACGAGGTGTGGATACCAACATTTATCCCCATTTTACAAATGGAAAGACTGAGACTTAGAAAGGTAAAGAAACCTATCCAACGTCAGTCAGCTATAGTAAACACTGGAGCATGGTTTGCACTCAGACCATCTGACTTCAGAGCCTCCACTATGGGCAAATCAAAATAATACTAAGGAATTTTTTGAATAAAAGAGCTGTCAAAATATCTGAAATAAACATTACAGATAATAAAATCATAAAACATGTTCTATGTATGGCTTTTCTTTTCTCAGTTACAGACATTTATTTAGGGACCTCCCTTATCATTGCCAGCTCCTTCTTTCACCTTGTACCCCTTCCTCTTGATCACACACACACACACACTGGCAGCTTCATTGTATACTGCCTGTGGTAGGAACAAATAGGACAGAAAGAAGTTAATATTCTACTTTAACAAATGGACTAAACGGTAAGTGTAGCCCCAGAACTGGTGGGAAGGAAGGGAGAAAAGATCATTATTTGTAGAATCGATTAGATGTTCCCACTTGCTTGTTTACTTCTAGGTAAATTCATTTATAGGTATATAGAAACAAGCAAAAATGTCTCCACACAAGGGATGATTCCTGGATTTCCTTCACTTTTCTGCTCAAGCCATAAGTCTTGCTACTTACCTTACAAAAGCTAATGTAGTGCATTTTCTAGAACAGAGTTAAAAATAAATTTTCCCTTAATAAACTTGGATCTTAGTAGATCCTGTAGACTGTAGATAAGCACTGTCCAGTCTCTAGAACTTTCTGCAACGAAGGAAACATTTGATATATCCGCTGTCCAATATGGTAGCCACTAGTCACATAAGGCTGCTGAGCACTTTAAATGTGGCTAGTGCAATTGGGGAACCAAATTTTTAACTTTATCTAACTTTTAAATAGTCACATATAGCTAATGGCTATCACATTGGACAGCACAGCAATAGACCCATCTCAATCACAATTCATTGAGTATCTACTGTGTGCCACATAGCTACCTTTGAGGAAGATACAATTTGGTCCCAATTTTACAGATAGAGAAACTGAGGCTCAGAGAGACTAAGTGACTTGTCCATGGATTTACAACTAATAAGTAGTAAATTCTGGATATTACATCTGCATCTGTCCCTCTCAAGGCCTGATGCTTTTACAAAACCTGTGGTTCTCAACAGTGGCTGCATACTAGTTGGTGTGCTCTTCAAAAATATTCATCCCCAGGTCCCACTCCCCAGAAATTTTTGTTTAATTGGTTGGAGGCAGGGCCCAGGCACGTGCATATCTCTGAAATTTCTACTGTACAACATCAGGGTGACTAAGGCCCCTATTCTAGTACAGGAAAACTATTTCCAAAAGCTAGTTGTGATGAGGTTCTACCTCCTCTCTCAAGCATAGTTAACAGGTTAGTGCTGAAAGAGAGAAAAAAAGGGTTGCACTCCTTTGTTTTACAGATCAAAGTATGAAACCAAGAGAGGCTACTCTGAGCTAAGGTGAGGTCACAGAGCTGGTGTTTGTATTCGAGCTGAGACTGGGGCCCAGGTGTTGAGTTATAGATAAATGCTCCAGCTTCTGGATCTGTGGGGGCAGCAAGGGTCCGAAGGTCGGGAAAGCTCAGCTCAGGGATTTAAAGCCCCAGGCAGCAATCAGAAGCCCAAGGCAGACAGGCTATGACTGTGCAGTACTTCACTATTTCTAGAGGTGGGAACACTGAGCTGTCTAGTCTTGTCTGCTTCGTCCTATCCATCTCCTTTCTGCCACTCCAAAGGTCCTTAAGTGGTCCACAGGCCTCTGTACAGCATTTTTTACTCTGCCAAGGTTACTTACAATGGATATAACCCTACCCTGGCACATAATAGATGCTTACAATCATAAATTTGAAATGAATAAAAGCAGATTTGGGAACTCAAGATTACTGAGGTTACTCAGCTTCTAGGTGGGCTCAGATATCTAACTATGTGAAAAATAACTCTTTAAGAAATCAAATTTTAAAATCCCTTCAGAGCCTTTGCACTTGTCTCACAAAAGTGGTTCGAGAAGATGATATCAGCCTCTAGGGCAGGCTTATTTGTTGTTTCAGGAGCTGAAAAGCTTTAAAAGTGATGAAGTAAGAAGAGAAGATGAAAATATTGACAAAAAGTCAAAAAGAGGAATCTATACCATATCCATATATACTCCAAGGGTCCTGTTAAGTACAGGCAACCTACATTTGTCCCTCTTAGGTTGGGAGAGAGTGCTTGAAGGAAACTGCCACAAAAATAGAATATGCTGCTATAAACATTATCACTCAGACTAGCTAAGTATTTCTTTCTCTCATACGATAAAGGAGTAAAAATAAAAATAATTTGTGTTTTAGATTATCCTCAGGAATGATGTGTGGCTATAAAATGTACTGTGGAAATTATCTCTCCATTCAGGAACTCAGCGCAGCTGCTACCATGAGGAGACTGCGTATGTTCTGAAGCTAATGAACCTGTGTTCAAGAATCTGCCTTTAGAAGTAACAGCACTGCAAGCCATAAGCAAAAAAATCTCAAGTATGATGGCAGCAAATAGAATGTTTTCCAATAGAAACATCTACTCTGTTGGCAAGTGCCCTTTAGAAAGCAGGACTTAAATTCTTTTAAAACAAAATCACCAATCATTCTGAGGAGCCTGCTGCTTGCAGAAGTAGGAAAAACAGGTTTTTTGAGCTACAGCTGCAGATTCAAAAATTAGTTTGTACCAGTTGATTCTGCTTTAGTAATGTAAAAAGTAAAAAACCCAAAGAGAGCAGCAAGAAAAAAAAAAAAAAATTAGCTGAGGGTGTTTAGAGATGTAAAAGAAAATAATGGCAGAAAAAGCTACCTCAAATATCTTCAGTTTTGAATTTTAAGCCACAGTTTCTTTTAAATCTTCTGCTTTCCCAACCCTTAGGCCTCTTTTTCTTTAATAGTAATATGTGCCCAAGATTTAAAAATAACACTGAGGTATTAAATAGAACATTAAAGTCCCCTAACTCCTATCTACTCTCAATCCTATTGCAAATCCCCAGAATATTCTTAAAATTATCACTGACTATATCTTAAAAGGTTAAAGAAACATGTTGTCCAATGTGTAAATGTCCTAAGGAAGTCTGTTTCACTGGCCTCAAATTTTCCATCAGGGGCCAGCTATGTAACTTAGGGAACGTTGAGACACAGACTCAAAAGATGAAAGCTCAACTCCTCACTTCTTTCCAACCAGGTTTGTGCCTTTGAGCAGAGCATTTCCACTTGCTGTAACTCTTTTCCCTCTTCTGGAAAGTAAGGGAAATTAAAATGCTGACTCTTGGTTTGTTTCTATTCAAATCTTCTTTACTGGCATTAATAGAAACATAAAGGAGCCACAAACATAAGCCACATAGGTAATTTTATTTCTTCATTTTTTTTAAATTTATTTTAGAGACAAGGTCTTAATCTGTTGCCCAGGCTGGAGTACAGTGGCACAGTCACAGCTCACTGCAGCCTAGGATTCCTGGGCACAAGTGATCCTCCTGCCTCTGTCTCCTAAGTAGCTAAGACTACAGGTGCAGGCCACCACACCCAGCTAATTTTTAAAATTTTGTGTAGAAATGGGGTCTTGCAGTGTTGCCCAGGTTGGTCTCAAACTCCTGGCCTCAAGGGAACCTCCCTCCTTGACCTCCCAAAGTGCTGGGATTACAGGATGTGAGCCACCATGTCTGGCCTTCAGCCACATATGTAATTATAAATTTTTTAGAAACCACTTAGAAAAAAAATAAAAAGAAACAGGTAAAATTGGCTTTAATAATGCTCTTTATCTCAGTATATTCAAAATATCATTCAACATGTAATCAATATAAAAACATTAATATTTTATGAATAAAAATATTCAACATGTAATCAATATAAAAACATTAATATTTTGATACTATTTCTATTTTTCTAACTAGGTGTTCAATGTCTGATCTATATTTGACACATGACATCTTGATTCAAACTAGCCACATTTCAAGTACTCAGTACTTGTATCTAGTTGCTACTGTTTGGGATAGTGCAGTGTCATACCAGTGCTGGACATTGTTCCAAAGAAACCCTATTTTGGTGAGAAGCTCACTTCTGTATCTCTATATTTGACTGCCTCTGCTGCCAAAAAATATATATCATTGATTATTATTTGTTGGGAATGTCTAATTATCAGCAACAAAGTGTAGAAGATACTTGGATTTCTCACAGAGTTTCAGTATCAGACCTTTGATTAATACCAGTGCTATTTCCCTATAGTAGATTTGGTCTTCCAGTGACTTTTTCTGTCTGGCTGAGTCATTCCCATTGAATTTTAGGTCACTTACTGTGAGCTTCACAGGATAATTAGGATAGAGTATCAGTGTTAATCAACAACTTGAAAAGTATCCCATGCTTTTAAAAAGCTGATGAAAATACTAATTGACCTAAAAGGCTAAAGTAGAATGTAAAGTAAATAAATTTTACTTTATTTTCTCCAAAAATTACCCACTTTCATCCCATCAATCATGTTCCATGCCTCTCAACCCTCATACTAAGAAAAACACCTCAAGCATCAACAAGCAGTGAAAAGTAGGTCAAACATCATTTAAACACTACTCTTTTCCAATAAATTCAACAAATAATTCTTGAATACTTTCCACAGACCAGGAGCTGTACTTAGTGTTCAGGATTCCTGCCCTAATGGTTTAATTTCAAAGATTTCATCAGGTTAGCCCATTATCAGAGACTCTGGCATCTATGTTGGGGCAGTAGTATAGGTTTGTATTCTAGGGTATCTTTTCCTATAAAGCCTTCCCCCGAGATCTACCACATTTTTGAATGAGCCCATTTTTACTCCTCCAAATCTATTCTGTCTGCAAGACAAAACCTGCTGAAATATGTTATATACCACTTTTGGTGTATGCTGTAAATTAAAAATCAGCATATGTTTATTGTAAAAGAAAATATTCAAGCAAATTAGAAGTCTGAAAAGAAAATGCTCCCCCCTCTTCATGCATTATCCCCAGGTGCACCCGTTAGAGGTGACCACTGTTGAAGTATTATTCTAAAACCTCTAAGCATATATAAATATGTATACACATATGAATACATAAGCAAATTTTGAAAGAATATTTTTAAGGTCACATGTGATTATGAAGAAAATTCAAATAATACAGAAGCACATAAAAAAGGAGTAATCTGTATTCACATACAATATTTGACAGAGTATTTTAAAGTGACACATGATTATGGACAAAATGCAAAGTGAAATTTTTCCCTATCCCACATTCCCATAACCCAAAAGTAACAAAAAATGCCCATAGTTGTTTCTTTGTGTGTGTGTGGATCTTTTGTGAATTTTTCTACAAATATATATAGACTATGCCTAACAGAGTTATGAAATGTGCTTTCGAATAGTTTTTATTGTGAAATCTAATATATGCATAGGTAAGTGTACAAAACAACAAAGTGAGCCCTCTTGCAATGACCACTCAGGTTAAAAAGCAAAGTATTGCCAGCACTCTTCAGGACTTCTAATTACTATCCCCTCTCATCCTCTCTCTCAAAGGTTTCCAGTATCCTGACTTTTAGAGTCATGAACTTTTTGTTGTTCTTGTTAATTTTATTGCCTAAGCACACATCATTAAGCACTATAACTTTGCCCGTTATTAGAGTTTAAGTAAATAGAATCATACCATATGTATTTTCTTGTGTCTGGCTGCTTTTATTTAAAACATTTGTTTATTTTTAACTTACTACATCTTGGGCATCTTAGCGAACATACATAGAATTGCCTCATTCTTTCCTTTTCATGGTATAAACTGAACAAATTTCCAAATGAATAACCAAATTATTTTCACGCTTTTTGATCATTATAAACAATGTTGTAAAAAATATCTTGGGCAGTTGTCTTTATAAATTAATTTTTTACAACTTAAAAAGTAATCCTACTACTAATGTAAAATTAGGTGGAATATCAATTATTTCAGAATTCTGAATGGAAGAACCTTTATCTTTAAAAATCCATAAATGTCCAATGTAAAATATGTTGAGATCATAGTCCGGATATGAAGCAAAATTTGGTGCAATTGGCACCCAAAGTCAGCCAAGTCCTAATGTGAATGATACTATTAATTGACAATGAGCACACACTCTGCAAGGCACTATTCTCTGCATTTTATGTGCCCATTAAGTTAGGCTCTATAATTACCACCAATTTACAGATAAGAAAACAGGCCTGGAGATGATATGTCACTTGGTCAACATCACACAGTGGATAGAGTAACATCTTTAACGCTAAGGCTGGTTTACATCCTTGGGGACCCTAAATAAAGCAATAGCACGAGAGAGTTCCTCTGTGGTGATAGAACAGTTCTATATTTTGATTGTACTAGTGGTTACACAAATCTATACATGGAATAAAATTGCATATAACTACACACACACACACACACACACAATTGAATGCAAGTAAAAAATGGTGAAAATGGAATTATGTCTGTAGTTTAGTTATCAGTATTGGACCTTGGATCCCAGAGGGGAGTGATAAAAAATAGTACATCTTATATGTAATACAGTATACTATGTAATACAACTGTAATGCAATATCAAAACCATGGGTTTGCATGGGTGGTAAGCGCAGGGAAAGGGAGAGGCCTGACATGCCTTCTCTGGGACTTGAGTGAAGGATACATGGAAATTATGTATTATTTTTCCAACTTCTTGTTAGTCTATAATTATTTTCAAATAAAATGCCTTTTTTTTTTCCCTTTCAAATGGAGTCTCACTCTGTTGCCAGGCTGGAGTGCAGTGGTATGAGGTCGGCGCACTGCAACTTCCACCTCCCAGGTTCAAGCAATTCTCCTGCCTCAGCCTCCTGAGTAGCTGGGACTACTGGCACATGCCACCACGCCCAGCTAATTTTCTGGATTTTTAGTAGAGATGGGGTTTCACCATGTTGGCCAGGATGGTCTCGATCTCTTGACCTCATGATCCACTCACCTCCGCCTGCCAAAGTGCTGGGATTACAGGCATGAGCCACTGCACCAGGTCATAAAATGCTTTTTAAGGGGTAGGTGGTTTCCAGATCAGCTTTGGCGTCAGTTGGGAACTTGGAAATGCAAAACCTCAGGTCCCACCTCAGACCTACTAAATTAGAATCTGCATTTTAACAAGAATCTCAGACGATTCATATGCACATTAAACTTTAGAAGCACTGCTATACAAGAAATACAAGAGATATTCAAGTATTTGTCATCCTGCCACAAAACAAAAAAAGTTTCTTCATTTCAGGGGTAGAAGTTATTCTGGAGGCCCAGGGCCTGCTCATTGGTGTACAACCAGTTCAGTCACACAGGATAGCTGGTCAGAAGACTCCTTTACCCCATGAGGTTTAATATTGTCTTGAAATTCTTAATAATTCTATTTTTGAGTTTGTGTTTTATAAGTGAAATCCAGTGAGACAACAGAGCACACACAGGGTGCTTGGAGCCTCAGCTCACCAACCAGCCCACTTCCCTGCTTTGCTGGGGTGGGGTTCTCAGCTGCCCACTTTCCTGTGCCCTTGTACTTTGGGTCCCCTAGGCCTCTTCCAACCTGTCCTCACCAACAATTTTTGCTGACCTCCAGTCTCAGAAGGAGGTTGTGTTGCTCCCTGTGACATCCTAGGGCGAGGCATGGTGGCAGCTATTCCTGTCTCAGACTGGCAGCACCATGGCATGTTTGTGGGTATTGGTGGGCCGGAGGGAGTCTCTTACCTGCTTCTGATCTAACACGCTTGGCATAGAGGTAGCACTACTCTTGGGGGTCCCCAGCCACCATGGGCTTGCATGGGTGGTGGGCACAGGGAAAGGGAGATGCCTGACATGCCTTCTCTGCCACCTGCCAGGGAATAGGTTGGGTAAGTGGATGGCAGTAGGAGAACTTACTGGCCGGTGGGTGATGTGAGGGCTTAGTCACAGAGCGAGGCCCTATGTGAATCTGCATTCATCCTGCAGGGATTTCCATGCCTAAGAATGTGCAACATTAAATAGCAAATAAAAACACCATGATAGGTTGAGGGAAAGACTGTGGAAGAACAGAAAATGCTTCATATTTTAATTTTCTTGCTTTTTAAATAGGAGACTCCACATTTTCATTTTGCACTGGGCCTCACAAGTGATGTAGCCAGTGCTGCAGAGGCCACTGGGAATCAAAAGATGAACTTTCAGGCTGTATTTGGCAGATGCATGGGCCCAGTGGTGAACTCTAATGGGTACCAAAAGTAGCATTCATTAGAAGATGGCCTCCAGGAACCCTTCAGCAACAAAAGGTTTCTTCATCCCCCTTTTATTAAAGGAGACTTTCAATCACAGAAAATATAAGCCAGCACCAAGAACTCTAAACACAGATCTCCCAATTCTTTGTATAGCTGCCGGTACCTAGGTATACTTCCACATTTTCTATATATGTCTACAAAGAAAGTAATCAGTGTAACACTTCTACTTTTATTTTTATTTTTTTGTTGTTTGTTTGTTTTGAGACGGAGTCTCACTCTATTGCCCAGGCTAGAGTGCGATGGCGTGACCTTGGCTCACGGCAACCTCTGCCTCCTGGGTTCAAGCAATTCTCCTGCCTCAGCCTCCCAAGTAGCTGGGATTACAAGTGCCCACCACCATGCCTGGATAATTTTTGTATTTTTAGTAGAGACAGGATTTTACCACGTTGGTCATACTGGTCTCAAACACCTGACCTAAGGTGATCCACCCATCTCAGCCTCCCAAAGTGCTGGGATAACAGGTGTGAGCCACCACACCTGGCCATACTTCTGCTTTTAAAAATTAAAATTCCTATGCAACTTTAAATACAGAAAAAACATGGGACTTTGGAATAAGTCTTAGATGAGGGAGAGAAAGGATTTAGGTTATAGGGAGTATGTTCATACTTTTATACAGAGCTTCTTAAATTAGTCCATGCACTAAGTACTCATTGAGCCCTCCCAAAAAGATCACTAGTAAACTTAATCTAATTCTCTCTGAAGCATTTTTGAGATCCTGTACTTTTTCCAAAAATACTTTTTTAAATCCTTCCTTTTTCATCTCTTCCCAATAATTTATTGATGACTAAAAAAATGATATTCAGAAATAGCACACATATTTATCATTCATACTTCTGTTTCTCTATCCTGGGCAATATCAATCTTCCTTTTACTTATATCCTCTATCCTGAACTGATGTTACTTAGCATATGTCATGTGTAACTGAAGAGAAGGCAAAAGCATAAAAGTTATTTTGTCTAGCAAAGTGTTCTCAGTGAGTTTGTTTAATAGGATAAATGCAAATTTTTATCTGTAGCATGACCCCAATTTTAATCTCATGCATTTATATATATATAATTGTGGCTGGGAGGAATTGATATATAAATTTCTTAGTGATGGTTGTTTTAGGGTGTGAAATTGTAGGTGATTTTAATTTTCTTTTTTCTATTTCTCCGTATTTTCCCAGTTTGTCTGCAGTGAATATTATAGGGGACGTTAGCAACATTACATGATAGAGCCCTAATGCCTCTGATACTTATTATTCTTTAATATGAACCACTTGGATTTTTTTCAGAAATGTACTTTGCTCTTTTGGATACTGCCACCAGTTCACTGACAGGAGTAATGAAGCTGAGTGTGAATTTCCCACATTTAAGGAGTGTTAATTCATTTAGTAGCATAATTAAGTCACCACCTGATAACCCAAGAGTCATTGCAACTCATCAGACTTCAAATGCCCAATTAATTTACTCTTCTGTGCTATGTCAGCATATGTATCCTGACTTTGTTAAGTGCACCATGAAGGATTTAAAAAAAAATATTATGTTGTAGGACAGTGATTTCCATATAATATTGTAGAACAGTGGGTCTAGGAAGCCTAAAAACTCCTTGTTATATTTCAATTGAAAAATTGCTTATCCAATTGCAACAAAAGCAAAAATTGACAAATAGGATCTAATTAAAGAGCTTCTGCACAGGAAAAGACACTATCAATAGAGTAAACAGACAACCAACAGAATGAGAGAAAATGTTTGCAAACTATGCATCTGACAAAGGTCTAATATCCAGCATCTAAAAGAAACAAACACATTTACAAGAAAAAAAAAACCATTAAAAAAGTGAGCAAAGGAAATGAAAAGATACTTTTCAACAGAAGACACACATGTCGCCAACAAGCATATGAAAAAAAGTTCAACATCACTGATCATTAGAGAGATGCAAATCAAAACCACAATGAGATATCATCTCATACCAGTCAGAATGGCTATAATCAAAAAGCCAAAACATAACAGATGCTGATGAGGTTGCAGAGAAAGAAGAACACATACACTGTTGGTAAAAGTGTAAATTAGTTCAATCATTATGGAAAGCAGTGTGGAGATTCCTCAGAGAGCTAGAAACAGAACTACCATTCAACCCAGCAATCCCATTACTGAGTATATACCCAAAGGATTATAAATCATTCTGTCATAAAGACGCATGCACACATGTGTTCATGCAGCACTACTCACAATAGCGAAGACATGGAATCAACCTAAATGTCCATCAGTGGTAGACTGGATAAAGAAAATGTGGTACATACATACCATGGAATACCACACAGCCATAAAAAAATAACAAGATCCTGTCCTTTGCAGGAACATGGATGGAGCTGGAGGACTCCAGCAAACTAATGCAGGAACAGAAAACCAAATACCACCTGTTCTCACTTAGAAGTGAAAGCTAAATGATGAGAACACATGGACACATAGAGGGGAACAGCAGACACTGGGTTCTTCCTGAGAGCGTAGGGTGGGAGGTGGGAGAGGATTAGGAAAAACAGCTAACAAGAACTAGGCTTAATACCTGGGTGATGAAATAACCTGTACAACAAACTCCCATGACATGAGTTTACCTGTTTAACAAACCTGCACATGTACCCCTGAACTAAAAGAAAAAAAAAAGTTAGAAAAAGAAAAATCACTTGTCTTATAATCATGGGAGAATCTACCATAATAAAATGTGTACAGTATATACTTACTAATTGTAACTGTTAACATGTCCTACTTTCAAGAGCTTTCAAATAACTTCTGTTTTCCCATAGAATGTTCTAGACAGAACTTAGGCTATTAAATGAAAAGACAGGAAGCATAAGCACAGTGTGAAGTTCCCCGAAAATACATGTGGCGCAACTTAATTGACAATGTGAAGGCATTAAGAGGTACAGCCTTTAGGAGGTGATTAAGTTAGGAGGGCAGAGCCCTCATGGATGGGATTAGAGACCCTACAAAATGGCTTGAGGAAGTAAGTCTGTTTTCTTCAGCCCTTTTGCACAGACACTGCAAGAAAATGTCATCTGTGGAACAAGCCCTCCCCAAACACTGAATCTGCCAGCGCTTCCTAGCCTCCACAATTGTCAGAAACACATTCCTATTGTTTGTAAGTTGGCCAGTCTGTGGCATTAATATTTTGTTATAGCAGCACAAATGTACTAAGAAAGTCCTCAAAATATGGCAGCTATTATTAGTGTATCTACTTAATCTAGACACATAAATATTAATCATGTTAAAAAATATCCGCAAAGACAATAGCAAAAATTATCATCATGTTATTGAGTGTCATTTTACAGAAAAGAAAACTATGGCACAGAGAGGTTAAATAACGCCCGAGGTCATACGTTAGTAAGTGATAGGGCAGGGGTCAGAGTTGAGGAAACATGGCAGCCAAATTCATACAACTGGAACACAGGGGATGAGAACATCTGCCAACTGAATGGTCAAATTAAAAAGTATTTATTCAGGGCAGTTGTGCAAAATGAGGCCTTCTTCCTCAAGAAGCTGAACGTAATATAATTTCACAAGGATTAAAAACACATTTGAGTGAGAAACAATCTTCTCCCTTAAAAAGCTGACAATTTAGTGACAGAGTTAAGGTAGAAGATAAGATTTAAAAATTAGGTAATCCAGTGTGTATCCTGGCTGTGAAAACAAATAAATAAACATTAGGTAAGAGATAGGAGTGTATGTTCTTTAAAGTATTTTCCGTATCTGGAAGATTCTGTAATTCTCTTTGCTTTAAGTTTTGCCATGAAAAGTTAGAAAAATTTTAAAAGTCAGCTATATGCATGAACCACAAGCACAGGGATTCATTCAAGTGAACCAGGAATAACCTCTGGTTTGGTATTGTAATTCTGCAAACTGCAGAAGTTGTCTGAATATGAACACCAAATCAGCAAAATCTTATTCCCCCTTGCTAACAATAGAACTAGTTTATATCATATTCATTTGTGCAGTTGCTTTGAGTCCAGTCTCTAGAAATGCTCCACCTTACCTAAGTATCAACAAAGGCAGGAAAAACCTTGTCCAAAAATATTTTTAAGTGGTTGATGTGGGCAGATGGAAACAATGGAATACTAGATCTACAGAATAGCTGGTAGAGAATCTGGATTTTGATTGTTTGTATTTGATGGGATTTTTAAATTACTTTTAAAAGTAAGTCATAAGTGCCAGCCTGAATTATCGGGAGAGGACTCTCTAAGGACTCCTGCTGTATTTTGAGAAATGTGCTTGGGAGCACAGTGCACCTTATCCCCACAAAGGAAAAGTGCCCTTGAAGACTACAAGCAGCAATTTCTATCTTGCCTCCAATATGACCAGAATAGGGTGGACCCACAGGATTTGACTCCCCCTGGCTATCATCAGGGGACCAATTACTATATTCACTAACTTAATGGGATCCTGACTAACATCATTAAGGGCACAGTAGGCAATAATGATTATAAAATAACCTGGTGAAATTCCCTAGGTAGACCATGCCTGGTCTAGCTCCCTTATCTAATACCATCTGTGGATGCATAGATGACCTGGAAATGGAAATTGTGTAACTAATAACTTCTAATTGAAAGAAATTTAACTTAAGTCTATTTATATTGTGCTGCATGTTATATCTTAGTTCACACCTAGGGAATCTAAACTACTTATTGCCAACCTCTCTGGAACCCCAAAGCTCAGCCATCATTAAATTTCACAACACTTACTTGTACTAAGTGAAAGAGTATTTTAAAAATTCAGTTGAAGGGTAACAGTTTTTGTTAGGAGAATTTTGCAACCTTTTGAGAAATGAGTCAGGGTGCCAAACAGAGTGGGTTTGTTTTTAAAATGCAGATTCTTGTCCACTCCCCAGACCTAATAAATCAAAACCTCTGAGGGCTGGGGCCCAGGGACCTAAAGTTTAACAAGCTCCCCAGGTGATTCTTATGTACACTAAAGTTTGAGAATGTCTGCCCTAGGGTATCACCAACCCAAAGATAAAATCACTTGTTACTACCAAATGTTATCAAATGTTGCACTGCTAGCACAACTTTAATTGGCTATAGGAAACCAGCAATTGTTAGCATTAGAAAAATTTCCATCACAATTTGACTTTCTCATACTTAGGGGTGTGACTTTATATGCAGCGATGCTGAAGAAATCTGGCCCATCCTGTAAAGGCTGCTGGTAACAGGCTCCCCTTCTGCCCATGCATGCCACTGGTACCATGATTGGTATGTCCCTAATGTAATCACAGTCCTCCTCCTTCATGGCATGCTCTGCTCTCTCCTCATCTCTAAAGTAAGGACAATTGTTATTCCATGTGCAACTGCTGAAAATTGTTTTTAAAAAAGTAAGGACAATGTTAATTTTGCATAACTCATAAAAGCCAGTACACCTTTCCCTTATCAATATTTTAAAATTTATATTTCTTATTGTTCTTTCATTATATTTACAACAGCTTGTCCTGATGGTTGTAAACTGCTTCAAACCCCTAACAAACTTTGTTTTTAAATAATATTCACAAGTTTATCAGAGCTAAGAAAATGACAAAAACAAAGCAAAGGATGAAACTGGCTTCAATAGCGCAAGAGAAAGGCCATCCCCTCAAGATACGTGAAGCTATCCCCTTAGGCACTCAATAATACTTTCACCAAATCCAAATGTAACAAGTCATATCTTAGGCTGGAAATGTTTTGCCTTTTGCAGAATATGAGAAGCCAGAAAGCTTGGAAAACTATTAAAGAATTCATAACGCAAGTATCTTTTTAAAGAGAAGTTACCTTGCTTGTTTGTTTTTCAGGAAGAAATAATAGCCGGTACAAACACTTGATGAAAACAACATTTATCTTTCTATTGAATTTCCACAGAAACTGGAAATTGGAGCGTACCTGTTAAAATAAAAAGTTCAGTTGCTGAGGCACTAGAAATCAAACTGCTTTCAAAAAGAAAATTCTCCCAATCAGACACCATTCAGCCAACGTCTATTAGAGTCACTTCTCAAAAGGCAGAAATCTTAAGTGGGATGAATCATAACAGCTGGTTCCCACCAACTGACGCTCCACCAGACAGGAAGCTCGTTATCAATGGATGGTAAGGTGTCACCACTGTCCAGGCAGCTTGGTCAGAGTGATGGGGCATGTAAGAGGTGGTAGCTCCCTGGGAAGCCCCTTAAGGGAATGTCTGCAGATGATAGCTCAGTAGATGGTTTTTGGTTTGGCTGTGTGTGTGTGTGTGTGTGTGTGTGT
>NW_012115488.1:14751695-14762370 GCF_000951035.1 Colobus angolensis palliatus | reverse complement strand
TGTGTGTGTGTGTGTGTGTGTGTGTGTATGCACGTGCAAATTTTTGCTTTTTAACTTCGATACAGAGAAAGCTCAACTTAAATGCTATAGTGTACAAGGGTCTTTTTTCTATCCAGGGAAAGGCTACAAGAAGTATGGCTACAAACTTTCTGAGTCAATATATAAACTGAATGAACATTGAAGATAAAATTGTTGAGAAATAATCCATTTGCTTGGATAAGAAGACTGAAAAGGAAACTGACTAGGGTGCTTGAGAGAATTTGTTTCTTTCTTGCAGAGACGTTCTAAAGTGAATTATACTATAAAGCTACAATAATCATGACAGTGGGTACTGATGAAAGCAGAGACACGTAGATCATATAGCATAGAGTGCAGAAATAGATCCATACAAACACTATAGTCAACTGATTTTTTACTTGGGTGTAAACACAGTTCAATGGAAAAAAAGATCGTCTTTTTAACAAACAGTACTAACCCAAACGCTAAAAAATCACCCTAGCCACATATTTCACACCTTATACAAAAAACCTGGCTCAACATCCTACCCCCACCCTTGAGCCAGACCCTGCTCTGCTCACACACCCATGCTGGCCATCATTCAGCAGCTGAGAGGACAATAGCATCGAGTGGACAGCAAATACTTTGATGAATACACGATGGAACTAGGAGTAGGGATAGTTCTGTGAAAAATACATGCAATGGCCAGAACAGATTGTAACATCTCTTGTGACAGCAAAAACCACCATAAACACTGAGAGCACTCTGAAACCAGCACAGTTCTCTTGTACCCTGGGGGAGAAGTTTGAAGAAACTACAGCTGAGAGCAGAAAAACACAGACTGTCACAACTTCATACGTGGCACATTGGTTCAACATCAGGAATGGAAAGGAAAGGAAAGCACAATAATAAGAAAGTTTAAAAAACCGGAAATTAATGGTGGACTGCATCCTGAACAATGTCACCTGTACTCAGGTCTACGAAAAAGTAGAATAAAAATTCTATCATTTTGGAAAGCAATTAGCTGAGAGAATGAACAAGCTCAGTTCAACAAGCAAATCTCCCCAAGTATCTTACATGCAATTATTTTAAAGTGCTGGTTTAATTAGGATCATCCCTTTGGTTAGTAAAGAAATGTACTTGTGCTAATAAAAAATTAACTTGAAATGGGTCATAAACTTAAATGTAAATGTAAAACTGTAAAACACTTTGAAGAAAATGTACAGGAAAATATTTGTGACCTTCAGCTAGGCAAAGAGTTCTTAGATTTAACACCAAAAGCACTATAAGAACAAGGAAAAAAAAACTGATAAACTGGACTTCATCAAAATAAAAAACTTTTTTTGTTTTGCAAGATACTTTAAGAGAGAGAAAAAACAAGGTAGGGACTGGGGGAAAATGTTTTTGAATCATATATCTAGATTACATAAAAATCATCAAACCTTAAAATGAAAGCAACTTTTTTTTTTTAAAGGACAAAAGATCTGAAAAGACACTTCAACAAAAAATATATACTAAAGGCAAACAAACACACGGATATATGCTCTATGTTACTAATCATTAGGGAAACGGCAACCAAAACCACAATGAGATACTACTATGCATGCTCTAGAATGACTTAAAAAAAAAACCTGACAGTGCCAAGTGCTGACAAGTACACAGAAAAACTTGAATTTTCAAATGCAAAACGGTACAGTCACTATGAGCAATAGTTTGGCAGCTGATTATAATGTTAAATATATACTTACTATACACAATAATCCCACTTTTAAGTATTTACCCAAGGGAAATAAGACTTGGCTGAACATAGTGGCTCATACCTGTAAACCCAACACTTTGGCAGGCAGTTTGAGACCAGCCTGGGCAACACAGTGAGATCTTATCTCTACAAAATAAAAATAAAATAATTAGCTGTGTTTAGTGGCATGCCCTGTAGTCCCAGCCACTAGGGAGGCTGAGATGTGAGAATGGCTTGAAGCCAGGACTTTGAGGCTGCAGTGAGCTATGACTGAGCCACTCCACTCCAGCCTGGGTAACAGACGGAGACCCTGCTTCAAAAAAAAGAAAAAAAGAAAGAAAGAAAAGAAATAAACAAAGAAGACATATTTACATAAAAACATTATAAATATGACAGCTTTATTCACAATCATCCAAAATCAGATATAATGTAAATATCCTTCAACTGGCAACTAAACTGTGAAGGACCCATCAATGGAATAGTATTGAGCAATAAAAAGGAACAAACTATGGGTACCTGCAACAACATGGATGAATCCCAAATGCATTATGCTAAGTGAAAGAAGCCAGACTCAAAAACCTACATAACGTATGACTCCATGTATATGACATCCTAGAAAAGGTAAAACTATAGTGATGGAAAACAGATCAGTGGTTGCTAGGGGTTAAGGGTGGGGGGCAGGAGGATCTGACTACAAAGGGATAATGTATTTTCAAGGAGTTCCTTTGGGGAGGTAATAGAATTGTTCTGTTTGTCGAATTTTTGGTATAATATATATACCAAAAAGAGTAAATTTTACTGTATGTAAATTAAAAATACATTTTAAAAAGTTTACCTGCGCTAACGCTTAATTATGTTATAGTAAATTTTCTTGGATAATTGTCATTGCAAACTCAAAAGTGCCTTCAAATTTTCTATTCTTAAAGTACATTTCCAATGCCATGCTTCTGTTTTGGCAAATATTCAAAAATTACGTTTAATTAATCTGTGCAAACCTATATGCTTACAATGAGTATGTAAAATATAGGGTAATTTTAAAAATACAAGATAGAAACTTTAAAAAAAAGATTCAGGAACCTAAAAATGAGGCAAATATACTTAGTCAATATACCGAGTCAGAATCTATTTAGGAAAGACTTTTTCCTCTGTGCAAAAACAAAATTTTTCAACACTTGACAAAGCTAAATCATGATGCTTGGCTTTCTATGCTATTGAAGTTTAATACAATCTGCTGATGCCAGTCTCAGTATGCTCATCGGGGTCACAGTCATAATAGATCATCAACATTACGAACTGTTGTTTTTGAGAAATGTGGATAATCCCCATTAGAGGCTAATACTCTTTCTGCAGGTAAATCAAATTATACCTTATACTTCTTATATTTTTGTGCTGGTGTAGTTGAGAAATATTGGAGAGAAAAGTCACAATTCAAATACTTGATGCTTTTGAATTATCCAGAATCATTTTATACATGAGTGATTTATTCAAGGCAAAGATTAGAGGGACAGAAACAGAGAGCAGTTCCTCTTATTCTCAGTTAATAGCCCAGCTTCTAAAATCAGATCACAGGTTATTAAACATATTTCTGTTCATTAGTCATCATTAAAGTTCATTTGTTATGACAATTTGAAAGTGGCCTTATCTCTGTTAGTACTATGCAATAATATCAGCTCTCAGAGATAATTGTATTCCTTTCCTTTTCCAGTTGTATAATATTCCCTAGGATCAAACTGAAATTTTGAGTCATTTAGGACAGATAATATTCAGTGCACACTCAGCAAACTTTATTCAGTATGTGGCTACTACCAAAAGCAATGATCTTTCATTAAATGCTTGTTGCAAATTATCATTCAAGCTTCACATTGTTCATTAATTACACTGATAGTACCCTATTTCAGATTCCCAAATGACACAGATCCTCTTGTGATCATTGGTCTCTCTACTTACTTTCTCCCTAGTGAACTCTTTTGTTCCCTTTACTTTCCAGATCAAAGTGCTTTCAGGCTTCCCAATAACTGCCTATAACAGTGAATGGCCTTTTCTGCCATTCCCAATGAGTAAGGTAAGCAAGGTCAACACATCACGATGGGTGTGCACTGAATAAGTGCAATGCCTAAGGAGTGGTTATTAATTCCAAAGCTTTTTCCTTCACTCAGAAAACATGTGTGAATGCAAGTGACTTAGAGTGATGTTATCACTAGGAAAATCTTGAAAATATATACAGGGATACATGCAAACATCCCTCAGGCATAAGATACTTGTGTCAGTAAGAGTGGCCCACCATAGTCATAATTCTAAATAAGAAGGAAGTGTGTCGCCATTAGAGTGGGCATGAGATTTAGGAATATTCCCTAATTCTCTTTTTCTCATCCTCCTTCCTCATAACCTCCCTCAGAAAACTTGCCCAATTTCACAATCTCTACTATTATTCAGTGGGTTGACTCTGAGGCCTACGACTCACATTTTAAAATGCCTGCCAGACATTTAATCCACTGATACTGCTAACCTAAACAAGGTCTTTCTCCTGATTTCCTTGTTTCTTTTCATATAATATTATCTTCTAGTAAACCAAACTTGAAGCTAGTAGTTATTTTTAATTCCTCATGCTCACTCATCTCTCATACTCAAATAAAGCTGCTAAATCAGCCAACTCTACCTTCACAGAGCCATGATATTCTTCTCCTTTTCTCCATTCCCATCATTATACCCTAATACAAGGCCTCATTACTTTTTGCCTCCTAACTCTGCTCTCTTTTGTCATTATCACTCCCCCTACACTTGTAGTACCTTATTTCAAATTCCCAAATGACACAGAGCCTCCTCTGATCATTGGTCTCCCTGCTTACTTTCCCCATAGTAATCTCTTTTGTTCCCTTTACTTTCCAAATCAAAGTGCCTTCAGGCTTCACAATAACTCCCTAGAACACCGAATCCATTCCAATCCATTACTTATACTTTTGTCACTGAATAGTCCTAACATATAGGTTAGATCATGCTACTTCCTGGTCAGAAGCCTCCAAAATTTCCCCATTGCTCACAGATCAAAGTCCATATTCCTTAACCCAATACTAAAAGCTCTTCTCACAATCTGTCTCCAATCCATCTTTATTGGCTCCATCTGTCATAATCACCTTCAAGCACCACATATTCCTGTGAAAACAGATTACTGTCTTTCCCCCAAAACACCTTATGATAGCTCATAAGATCCTTAAACTTAGAATATTTTAATACTCCCATTTATCACAGCTAGAAAACTTTGACATTCCAATGCTAACTCTTCCATGGAGCTTTTCCCAACACCCTGAGCTGAATATGTTCTCACAATCCAGGACTCCTACATCACTGAATTAGTCCCTGAACAGTGCTTCTCACCCAGTAGGTCTTATCTTCACCTCTTACATCCTATATTAGACTATACATCTTGTTTCTGATTCTGTAAGTATTCTAACCTATAAGGGTCATATTGGTTTTTAATTTTCCAAATCCCAAAGGCAAAGCAAGCGTTCCCAATATTGGAGGCCATAACAGATGCAAAGGTCAAAGATGATAAATATGATACTTGAATAAATAGCTGAATGAGAATAAGATGAAATCAGCTACAGCTACAATTCTAACTCACTAGGTCAAAACAAAAAAGTCTTCTGTGTCCATATGTATTGATATATTTCTTCTCTGCTTTTGTCATGACATGTTCTGGAAACCATGTCATAAAGTAAGAGATACAGTCCCATGGGAAAAGTGATATTATAGGGGATGTGTTTTTGACTAAAGATTCCTTATTAAATAAGCCGCAGATATGAATAACATGCAACAAAAGCAAAGATATAACAACTGTAAATCTTTACAATAATTTAAAATCATAATCTGAGCTTTTTCAAATGGGCAGCTATGCACTATGCATATTTGTTATACCAAGGGTTCTAATATATCACAAATTATATGTATCACACATAAAAATAGAATTAATTTTCATAAATCTCATTAAAGTCAATATGCTAGCTATAATAAACCAAAGCTGAATGGATCATTTTATTTGCCTAGTTGCTATTTAGAAGGATATTGGGTGTTTGTGTGGAAAGAGTGATTCAAATGACTTAAGTCTTGCTTTCAAGACCAACAAAAAAACCAACCCCCAACCTGCCCACAGAAGTAGAAGGAACCATTTTCTCTTTATTAATTTCACTGTGATAATCCGACACATTCATTATAATTCCTTAGACCTTAGGGTCATGTTCAAAGGTAGATATAAGAGATTTGGAAAAGGAAATCTCAGGTTCTAGCCTGGCTCTGTCACTTATCAAGTGGGTGATACACATACCCTCTCTGAGCCTCAGTTACCTAAAAGGTAACTATAGTATAAAACAATGGCTACCTCAGAATTATAGAGAAAATTCAGAGATAATGTAACTAAATTGCTTTTAAACTTCAAAGTCCCATCAAGAATAAGATTTTTTATTTATGTATTAGTCCGTTCTCACACTGCTAATAAAGATATACCCAAGACTGGGTAATTTATAAAGGTTAAGAGGTTTAATTGACTCACAGTTCAGCATGGCTGGGGAAGCCTCAGGAAATGAACAATCACGGTGGAAGGGGAAGCAAACACGTCCTTTTTCACATGGCGGCAGCAAGGAGAAGTGCCAAGCAAAGAGGGAAAAGTCCTTATAAAACCATCAGATCTTGTGAGAACTCACTCACTGTGCCCATGATTCAATTACCTCCCACTAGATCCCTCCCACAACATGTGGGGATTATGGGAACTACAATTCAGGATGAGATTTGGGTGTGGACACAGCCAAACCACATAAATTTACTTTTTTATTTATTTATTTTAGAGATAGGGTCTCACTACATTGTCTGGACTGGAATGCAGTGTCTATTCATAGGAAGGATCATAGTGGACTGCAGCCTGGAACTGCTGGATTCTAAGAATCCTTCTGCCTGAGCCTCCTGAGTAGCTGGGACTATAGTATCACACAACTGCACCTGACAAGAATAAGCTATTATTAATTATCAAAATCGTTCTTGAGACTGATGGCTTTTGGTCCACTATTAGCATGTTTAAAAGTGAAAGGCTAAACATTCCCTCCCCACCCCATGTCTTCCTAACTCCTCAGTTTATTCAGAAATACATGTGCTCCTTTTTAGTACAAAACAGCATGGAAATGGTAATAGTTGTTAGGTCACTCTTAACCACTCTTCTCCTTTTCAGAGCCTGTAAGATATCTTTCAGGGCACTTTGCACTACGCTGAATAGCCATAAAACAATTAACATGTGGGAAAATGGCCACTTTGGTCACTATGCTGGACATAGTTCAGTTCTGTGGACAGGACATTTTCTTCAATCAGGGAAGAAGGGGAGAATTTTCTTGGTGTTTAGAGGAATCAAATCTGAGTCCTTTTGTCTCCAAAGGACACAATTTCCTAGTGACTGCTTTTAATGTAGAAAAAGGCAAGGAATACAGAGAGGGGAAGAAAGCTAAAAAGGTATTAATGAAGACTGAGTATCTCCATCTTAGGAAGCTAACGTGTGTGTGTATTCAATACATGTGAAAGAAGGAGAGATAGCTCTGGCCACCTAGCCTTCTACTCAGCCCCATTAAGAGTGAAGAAGGGCTTTGAACTGGAGGGGAGGAGCAACCTTCCTCACTTTCAGATCACAATTTTTTTTTTTTTTAAATAACCAGACTGTTCTAGAAAGAGAAAGGAACTTTGGAGAACAAGAAATTGTAGAGGTAGATGTCCAGAGATGGGTTAACACCTCCTAATCCTGGGAAGAAGCTGAGGCTGCCAGCCCCAGGAAGGGTACAGCCCAAGTCCAGTGTCCTTTCTGTACCTCAGTAAGTATACACCTGGGGAGGGAGGCTGGACTTTGCCGAGGTTAGTACCACAGGGCTGCCTGTTTCAGCAAAGTTCTCAGATAAGCGATTCCTTTCAGAAAATCATGTGGACGTGGTCCATCATCATATTACAAGGCTAGGGAGAGTTTCAGCCTCCCTTCTCATAATCACCATGAGTGCCATCCTTAACCCTACCCCCATAAAAATACACAACATAAGTAAACACAGTATGTTTGCTCTACAAATGCACTTTCAATTCAGGTCCTCTGTTGCCTTCTATCTAGGTTGTGTTCCATCCCAAACCCTTCCTAAAAAGAAACTCTTGAGCCTCTAAAGGAGTACAACAGCAGAGACAGACCTAGATTAGAGAACCCTCCCCATATATTCTGGAACCTTTGTATGACTTGTAAATTTACTGTCCTACTACTCAGATGGGGAACTCAGAGTCAAATTTAGCAATAATGATGATAATAATAATAATAAACAATGCAATGTAACATTTCTTGTACTTAGAGTAAATATTCACACAATACAATAAAAATTATTCAACTTAAAACCTGTGTTTATATAACAAAATCTATGCCCTAACTATAGGTATCTCACTTTTATTCTCTATAAATATCTGCTGAAGTACTTTTAAAACGATCAAGCTTCTACTTCCATTGTGTCCAAGGCAAGGAAATTTAGTACATTTTAGATTTTAGTACATGGCTGGGCAGTCTTGAAGGGAGAGTGGTGTAATAGTTGGGTCAAACACAACCATTGCACAAGGGAGCAAGCAGCATTGGGGAAGAGAATTCAAAAGGGAAAGATTTTCTCTCTGGAAATTCTGCATTGAGAGAGCTTCTGTGCTATAACTCTATAAGGTTCTGTGTTCTCTTTTTGTAACAGAAGCCATTGCCTTGTATTAAGACATTAGTAAGCATTAACTTTTTGTATAGATGGGTTTAAGAAATAACCTCTAAACTGCTAACACAGGTATAAGACAGAATGCCCTTCTGCATTGGCAGTCACTACAGAAGATCTGGAAAACTAGAAACCTGTGGGCTAACTTTGGCCTAAAACTTTTTTAATGTCCAGAAAATGTTTATTAAAATTTTTACCTGGCAACAGTCAGCTGAACCAAGATATCACTCAGCCCTTTAAATGCTCCCAGCTCACTACAGTCCAGCATCTTCAGTGCCTATGACATTGTATCTGCCCTGTTTCACTCATTTGGGTATCCAATAGTCCCTGAAGGCATCTGAATTGGTGACCTCTGCACCAAAGATGTGAGAAACAGTCATTAAATATGCAGCAACCTGGAATGAGGGGTGGCCCAACATTTGAAGGCCAGAGAAGGCCTTGATGTTCACATATCCCTTGCCAGCACTGTATACTAGACATGAGAGATGGAGCAGGCCCTGCGTCAGATTCCTTTTAGCCTTTTTCCTGCACTGAACTGTCTTATATGACAGATTTCTTCTCAGTTATTAAATCTAATCCATAGCTACTCAGTGTATATAAGGACTGGAAGGACACTTAAAGAGCTGATTCCAACCCTGCCTCTCCTGGTTATGTTAGGCAAGTTGCTTTTAAGTTAATGGGAGTCTCCGTTCCTCCTTCATAAAACAATGGATTCACCTGGAATCATCATTAAGATCATTTTTAGTTGGCCTGTCTCCATCTATACCACCTCCAACTTATCTAGAATCTACTCAACCCTCAAGAGCTGTTCAAGTACTATCGCCTTCATTAAACCTCTTCAGACTTCTCCTTTCTTTGAATTTTTGAGCTTATCACCAACACCATCCAAATTAGCATTTACTAATTTTCTAATTGCTTTGCTTTCAGCATACTGTTCACTTGCCACGTTGAAACAGAAAATTCCTTTAGAGACTTTACAGTTTAATTTTTAAATCCTCTACAGCATGTTATACTTAACTGGTATTCAATGATAATTTAATTATTTAAATCAGATAAAGATACAGAAAATACGTATAAAATGGCAACCTTCCCAAAAAGCACCTTTCATAAGCCTCCTCAAAATAAATTATCCTTACCAGCATCATAACTTGACCATCTGATTCAGGCAGGCATAATGTATACTATACCTGTCAGACATCAATGAAAAGACACTACTAGATTACCATATTACTTTGTACTTGATCATTTCCTCCTTCCACAGTTGAAAAGCTCAAAAGGGGAAAAATACAAACAAACATTAACTCACTACAATAATATACTAATCCCCGAAAGATTTGTTACCCACTAAAATAGGGCATGGGAAAAATTTTCCTACTATAATTTTTTAAAAAAATCAATTACTATAGGTCAGATATTTGAAAACTACAACAAAAACCATCCTTACTCCTCCCCCACCTGCTTGGATGTCATCAGAAATTCTGAGTAAGAGGAGGCCAAGTTAGGATATCATGTGGGTGGGGATTTACCCACATTCATTACCCACATTCACCGGAAAAGCAGTAGGATACAGGTTTTACTTGTTCCGGTCAAACTTCCCTTCCCTCTCGCCCCCCAAATAATTAAGGCTTTAGCTATGTGCTCAGTCCTTTACTATCAAAGCAAAAAAAAAAAAAAACAGAGAGAGAAAAGAAAAATTCAAGTACAGAATTATTTTTAGACTATAGTGCGCTTAGAGATGAACTATTTGAATAAGGTTTCTACTTTTGGAAAGCTGAGAAAACTAGGTAATAAAGCGTCTATTTCCCTTCTAAGAGTAAACTTCTTAATCCAGTTTGATGATTCCTTAATTTCTCTACTCAACGAATTTAAGATAACTTTGTATCACTAAAGTAAATGAAATTAGCAAGCGTTAATTATGTCTTAACAGCTAGCCAATCTCAGTGGATTGAAATTAAGTCAATTTACAAACAGTTTTCCTGTGATGGAGCAATGCTTAATACAGGTGTTTCCACTTAATCCATGGAAAGAGAATTCATTCTGTAATTCACATTATATACCTACTTTGTTTGAGGGTCTGAATCAAAAAGAGAGTGTACACGTACGGTGGGGAAGGCATTTATTGGGAGGGGAGGACATGGAATCATAACCATAATCCTATTTAAAGTAATGAAAAACACTGATTAAATATCTATAA
>NW_012115488.1:14749787-14751645 GCF_000951035.1 Colobus angolensis palliatus | reverse complement strand
AAAGAAAAATTCAAGTACAGAATTATTTTTAGACTATAGTGCGCTTAGAGATGATCTATTTGAATAAGGTTTCTACTTTTGGAAAGCTGAGAAAACTAGGTAATAAAGCGTCTATTTCCCTTCTAAGAGTAAACTTCTTAATCCAATTTGATGATTCCTTAATTTCTCTACTCAATGAATTTAAGATAACTTTGTATCACTAAAGTAAATGAAATTAGCAAGCGTTAATTATGTCTTAACAGCTAGCCAATCTTAGTGGATTGAAATTAAGTCAATTTACAAACACTTTTCCTGTGATGGAGCAATGCTTAATACAGGTGTTTCCACTTAATCCATGGAAAGAATTCATTCTGTAATTCACATTATATACCTACTTTGTTTGAGGGTCTGAATCAAAAAGAGAGTGTACACGTACGGTGAGGAAGGCATTTATTGGGAGGGGAGGACATGGAATCATAACCATAATCCTATTTAAAGTAATGAAAAACACTGATTAAATATCTATAAACTTTCCCGGGGGATCCCAGTAGAACAGAACACAGTTTTATAAGCTGAGGGTAAAAACAAGCGTCTCAGTTTTTTATTTAAAAAAAAAAAATTTAAACTGACTTTCAACAGTTTGAAAGCTTTCAATGGTTTGTTTTATCTGGTGTTTCTGATCACCCAATTAATCCATCCTCTGACAGGAACCCATCTGTCAGTCTATCCACACACAATCTGAAAGGGACTCCAGATTAGGCTCCCTCTTTTAGCCACGCCTACACAGGAAGCATCCTGTGGATGGAATGGAAAGTATGCCAGGCCTGTGCACACGCCTCACGCCCCCATCTCCTTCGCTTATCCTCGACAGCCTATCTCTTACCTTTAAACCCTCGCTAGGTTTTCACACAGCCCTATCAAATAAAAAGGACAAAACTGAAACTGAATCAGAGAATGAGAATTGTCGACGTTTCTTTTAATTTAGATCAATGCCAGTTTTACTCTTCTAGAGTCCTTTTTAAGGAGATACCATCCCAACCAGTTGTGATCCCAGAGAATCACAACAGGGCATGGCGTAGTAAAGACCTCGAACTCAATTCTCTATTATACCATGCCCACCATACGAAAGGCATTTAACTTCCCGCGTGATTTTGTCCTTAAGATGCTCCACAAAATCTAACACAACTCCTACATCTAAGAGTCAACTCACTAATTTCAAGGGTTTTTGGTTTTGTTTTTATAAGCTCTGCGTGTGGCATCCGATAACTTCAAGTTTCGAGTGAGCAGTTTCCTCCCAATCCCGTCTGCTCAACTACAGTACCAGGAGTTTTGAGGAGCAGATCTCTAGCGAGTCCGCCTACTGCGTCCTCCCCCACAGGCACGCACCAAGTTCCACAGCTTCCGCAGCCGTCGGGGAACAAAGTCCTTATTTGGTCACGGCCATCCCCTTACACATTGGAGGTGGAGATCCTCCTCTCCAAGGACCACCGGCGCAGGGCGGGATTCCCCAATTCTGACTTTTCACTACCATCCCCTACAGGGGCGGGGCTCCAACTCCAGGTAACCAGACCAGGCAACCTGGACTTCCAACTAGCAGGGGAGTCCCCAAGCCAACCTGGCCAATCTCGGCCGGCGAGCCAAGACGACCAGACGTGACGTCAGACGTGATTAAGTTGGCGCGTCACCTAGACGTCAGCCTGTTAGCTCTCGGACGTCCCGTCCCAGGAGCAAAACTCCAGCGACTTTGGGCCCCGCCCCAGTGAGAGTGGAGGGCGGCCGATGAGGGCGGTTCTGAAGGGAACAAGACCAATGAGACGAGCCCGGGGCGGGGCGCGGGGCCGGAGGGTGGGGCAGGTGGCGGCGGCGGCAGTCCGAGCTC
>NW_012115488.1:14742333-14749072 GCF_000951035.1 Colobus angolensis palliatus | reverse complement strand
CCTGGCGGTGGGGCCGGGGCAGCCGCAGCCCTGGGTCGGCTGCCCTGCCGCTGCGGGACTTTCCGACGGCGCACGCGGATTTCCTGGCTTGTTGGGTCCTAAGGAGGGAGAGAGGCCCCGATGAGAGAAGTGAGATGACCACGCTACCCTCTGCGGGGAAGGAGGGTAGCGAGCAGCGTGTGGGCAAGGAACCAGGGACCACTCGCGGACACCAGCTGTCCGCGTTTTCTAGTTACATGGGCACGGTGGATCCGCAGAGACTGGACACAGGCGCTCCGCGTGTGGGGGTGGGACACACTTTGTATTCCCAGGGACTTGGGGACACATGCGCTTCACGTATCAGGGGACACACTGTGTGCTCGAAGGGATGGGGACTCGGGCGCATGGTGAGGGGCACACGGTGTACTTATAGAGATAGGGACTTAGGCAGTTCGTGTAAGGGGGCGGCGCACACTGGAACGGCAGGGACACTGGCTCTTCGCGTACGGGGGGGAGGGGACACACCTGCATTCTCAGGGACTCCGGGACACCAGCGCATCGCGTTACTGGAGACGCGCCGTGTCCAGGGGCGGACACAAACCAACACGGCGTCCCGGGGAGAGACCTGAGGACTCACACACACTTAGCGCTCCCCGGGAGTAAGACATCGGGTTCTGAGGATAGAGGTTCACCGACGCTCTACGTACCCGAAAAAACTCCCGGCGTCTCTGGCTGACTCTGGGACGTGTAAACAGGGAATGAGCCAGAAGGTGGGGGGAGGATGCAATGCATCCCGGGCAGAGACTCGGGCCTCTCACCCCTCGTTTTCGAGAGAAGCCCATGGACACACACACCCCTCCAGTACAGAGAGGCTCAGATAGGCGCACGTTCACTGTAATTGGACTACAAACCCAGACGCTTTCGTGTTGGAAAAAAAGTGGGAGAGAGAGGGAGGCACCGAGAAGGGACGCAGTAACCAGGGTGCATGGGGAAACAGTTTATGGACATGCAGTACTGTGTGCCTATGAGGGATACCGGAGTGGATACATTGCGTGAGGGAGGGTTATGTCATATGGGGGAACTTGTAACTTTTTACAGGAGAAGAGAGTCGGAAGGGAGATAGAACCCACGGGGCATCTTACAAATAGCCCATTCTATACTGAGGAACACACTCCAACGGGTCTCATAAAACAGGCACAGAGGGGCAGAAGGACACCGAGACACAGACTCACATAGTTATTCAGCTAAAAGAGGGGAAAAGAATTGACATCTGTTGAGCTCCCACTAATGCCAGGCACTTTAAATACATAGAGCGAAGTCAGAGTGTGAGGCAGAGCGGCAGGAGAGGTGTGAACCCTGGTTCACTGGGAATGTTTTCAGAGGGGCCCCCTCCACCCCAACATAAGTGTGCGCACAGACGAAGGCATTAGTTGTGCAGGCTTTGGATAGAAAATGAACTCACATGATAGGGTATCTGTAAACAGCAGTGGAGACTTTCAGAGGTGAGTGTATTGTTAGGAAGGCACTCACAGAATTGGGTGGACACATGAGTGTACGTGCTAGGACGCTTGTGTTACTAACCAGAGAAGCATATGGTGAAAAACACTCACAGACTTTGTGTGGTGGGGTGAGGGGGCGTCAAGGAGGAGTTCATGCACAGGGAGAAAGGTACCTTCCTACATACAGTGAAATCTCGGGAGAAAACCTCAAGAATGGCTGGGAGAGATACAGGAAATATAAAACTGCGTGTGCCAATAGCTACTCCTAGATAGGTGCACCTGCAGTGAAGAGACCAGCATCAAACGGAGTGGGAGGCCCATTTGGGGGAAGCCAGAAACACAGGCAGAGGGACAGAAGCAGACAGTGGAGAGAAACTCAGCCTTGCAAGATGGAAAGATAAGCTTGCCTGTTCCAAGGGAAGGGCGTGGGAAGGAATGGCAGTGGGAAGAAGGTAGGTCAGGGAATGTAAAGAGAAAACCCAGAGGCCCAGAAAGAAAGAAGTCAGCAGGAGGCAGCTAGCCCCTATTGAGGAGCAGACTGCAGGAGCAGAGAAAGACCGACACACAGTGGGTGGGAAGAGGCATCTCTGGGGGGTGGTAGGTCAGCCAGCTACCTTGGGAAAATAATAGGCAAACTTTACAGTTGATTACAGCAAGATTGACAGTGTACACTTATGGGGAAAGGGGGCAGATGAGGAGGTCCATTTGGGGAAGGGAAAGTGAAGTGACAGAGATGCCCCCAGTGCCCGCTGATCTGCATGACCACTGGGGGCCCCAGAAGGGAGTGCTTTGTTTTTCCTACCTTTGGATGGCCTTCATTTCTGCTTCCTGTACCCTAGTGTTTTCATATTTGGGATTAAGTTTACAGTGCTCTAAAAAGCCCTGCATTTATATACCAGTAGCTTCCAGGAGACAGAAGATCAAAAATTCTTTCTCTCCCAACCCACCATTTAGTTCTTAATTAAAAAAAAAAAAAAAAATTTTTTACTTTTTAAGAGGTACCAAAGTAGTCAGTGGCTTTATTTGCTTCTGACTGTTTCTAGTACTTCTTCCATTTCTGTGCATGCACATTTATAGGTCTGGTTGGTCTCTATAGAGGCAGCAAAGAGAAAGGGGGAAGACTTTTTCCAGATCTCTCTACCTTAAAGCATGGAGCCAGGTAGATTGTACTGCTCCTAGGATTCCTTTTCTCCTGCAGAACTGATGGTAGAAGCAGTGGCATGGGGGGGATAGTACATGAGCTGACCATTCTTAACCAGCTCCTGTCCTCAGGCTTCACTGTTAGCTCAGCCATGGAAACACTTTTTAAGGGGTGTGAAAAAGCAAGCAGGAATTGGAGTGAAACTGTCAACCTCAGTTGGATGAAAACTGGGAAGAAATCAAAGAAATGAGATAGATACCTTTCTGGTGACTGAATGTACCGTTGGTACTTACTGCAGGCTCCACCCACATATGTGTCCTCAGTGCCCCTCCTTCTGACTCAGACAGACCAGTGTGCCCCTATGGGCACAGTAACAGTTGCTAGCAGTAGGCATCTGGCTAAGCTTTTATCCTCCAGTGGAAGGATATTAATTTGGTCTTTTTCACTTTCCATCGTTATTAGAAATAGGGCTCATGACTTTAAATTGAAGCTGCTGTTTGGGAACATGTTCACATGGATTGGCTAATTGGGAAGAGTTTTCTGGTGGTCAAAACTGTTCTCTCTTGGGGAAAATGGTTTTAATCTCTCATATAAAACTGTCCCCCACCATTCCTGTATTCATATAGGAGGGTACTTGATGACAGGTAACCTGGAAGCAGCTCTGGCCTATGTCAGGTGATGACTCTAACGCCTTCTCTTCTAATGACTAAGAGCCAGAAATTTCAACAGGTTAATTTGCTAAATTAAGCATCAGAGAATTCTTTTTTTGTCCAAATTATTTTGTCTATTGGAGTTACTCTTCTAAATTAACCCACTTTGATGTAAGACTTCAAATTACAGCTTCAAAGAAGTAAATTTAAAAGTTTTAGGAAGTTACGATATAGGCAGAACAGAGAACTTTTTTAGATATAATTGAGCAAATTTACAGAGTTCTTAGGGTTCATGGAAACAGAGTATTTGATGAAAATTCTGAAATCTTTTTTTTTTTCAAATCACAATTCCTCACTGTTTCAAAAGACACATAATCCTACTTGACCTTCATTATTCAGGTTTCCTATTTTTAGAGAAGTGATCTTGGGAACCTTTCTAACAGTCAGAGGGGCATTGTGAGTCCAGCAATGAGAGTTATAGTTGGAGTAAATATCTTCTAAAAGTTGTTTTCCCACTCACATTGAATACAGAAATGGTTTCAAGTTGATTCCAGTATCATATTAACTGGAAAGTTATTTTCATGATTGGCAGAAAAATTTAGAGATGATAATACAGATATCTACAATATTAACCTTTTAAAATGTAGATTAATTTGAATGAGGAGAAAAGTTGCTAAATAAATAAAATCACAAATTACAACTTTATAGTCATTTTAAATTGTTATCTGTGATTGTGTGGTCTACATAAGCTCTACATATTTTAAATGAGCATATATTATTGTAATTACATATTTCTCCCAAATGGAAAACTATATTTACAATTAAAATCCAACATTTAAAAATACATTTTAGCAAAGTTCCTCAGTAATGCAGGTGGCTTTATTTTGAAGTTTGAGTGATTTACTTTTATAACAAAAACTTTATCAAAGCATTATTTTCAGATTTTGTTGTTGCTGAGCCTATCAATTTAGTTTTTAAAAAATGTTTACTCAAAGTTTCAAAAGTGGTGGCTCAAATACCGTTACCATGTTTGCTGAACTATTACATAAAAAGTCTAGCATAGTTGTGTTTGGGGGCAGGGGCTGCTCCTGCTGTCTCCCTGAAGATCAGAAAGCAGATGCCTTTAAGTGGGATTCTGCTAACACATTTCTCTTGTCAACTCCATTGAATTGAAATACATTTTTCTGCCTTTGTTAGTGTCTTCTAGGAAAGTGATAATGTTTTTAAAATTTGTACATATATATTGTCATTTAATTTTTCATAATTTTAGATGCTATTTACAAAGCATAAGTTCTTATTTAAGCCTTCAAAATTATTGTCCTTCATAGTAGCTCCCTTCAATGTGTTACTTGACCTCTTGTTAAATCACTGAGTCCACAGGTCAGAGGGTAAGTGACTTCCTCGCCTTATCCTTTTCTTCTATCAGGTGAACTTTTTAGCATTTGATTCATTATAGTTTAAGACACAGAAAAGACTCATACTCTGCTGTTTTCTCTTTCGTTTGCTGCCTGCCCATATTTTTTGTGTGTGTTTTCAATAATCTGCCTTACTACAGAAGATTGTTCTTAAGCCACCACTTGAGCATCCACATCCAGACCTGCCAGCACAGCACTGCCACCACTGTTGGACATGTTTATTAAGTAAAACAGTGAGGTTTGCTTTAGCAGATTCTATTTGCTCCACTTTTAAAATGTAGCCAAGTTTAATTTAAATGAATTAATCCTACTGACTTTTAATTTAGACCCATTTTCAGTCCGTGCTTCATTTTAAAATGCCTTTTATCAAGTGAAGTCAAGTTTGTGCCCCATCCTTCAGTGTTTGGAAAGTTTATTCAAATGCCCAGTTGCTCAATGCAAAGGAGGGTGTTCCTCCCTGAGAAAAGTAGTAGCCAGATTGCCTAAAAAGATAGACAGGGAAGCTTGGCACCCGAATTGGGAAGAGAAAGAAAGAACATATGTGAAGGACTGGAACATGTTCAAGAAAAGAATTTAAAAGGAAAGGGGCGTAGAATTCTTGGAATGACTTACAGAAAAGCTTACCAAGGACAGTCACCAGATTCAGCCTTTCCATTTGCTCCATTTGCACTTGTGAAAAATTACAGAAGCTGTGCTCATAAGGCTTATTAGGTAATGGTGATAAAGCCAGCAGAGAGAGGAAAATGAGAATTTCAGCTGAACCAAGGCTAGGTCACTTTTAACAATTTGTGATGACCCTTTTCTCTGCAACAGAGAAGCTCAGGAGTCTGGCACTAGATCCAGCCCACCATTTGCTAGATTGGGCCAAATGTATTTTGGATTGTTTGAGAAAATGTCCCTAAAATGTGATATTATGGCCATCCTACATTGAAGATGAACTAAGTTTTATAATAAAGAAAACAACATGTATATGACCCAACATCTGACAGTCCTGCATACCGCAGCTCCATACAGAATTTCCTATGACTTATGCACAAATTTCCTGCAGTTCTGGGGTTGAATATAATAAATTAATGCCCATGTCTTTAGAGCAAATTAAAGCTGGAAAACACGGCATAACTTGGGTCAGGTTACCAGCGAGGATTTCTGTCTCTTATTTTTTATCTCCTTCCTTCTTTCCTTCCTTCCTATTTCTTTCTGTGGCAGTATTATGGCTCTTGAGAGCTATGTTGAATCTTCAAGAATAAATGGTTTAAGAGTTTCCACTAATACTTTGCCAGCAAAGACTAAAGCTGGCATTTGCATGATTTAATACAGGATATAAGAAAAGAGAATTTTATTAATTAAGCTATAAACTCCTTGAAGATCGGTGAATAAAATTATCACCTCAAATTGACCTCTACAGTAAGGGCATTTGGCTACTGGTTTCATAGTAACTAGATTGTTGAACAAATGGGATGAGTTTCTTTTCTTTGTGGGACCCTATATGTTATTGGTCTAAAATCCTTGGGTCTTAAAGGATTTTAGCAAGATTTTAGCAGACAGAAACTGGATGGGGACCACATCTCCAGCAGAAACAATGGCATAGGTAAGCAAAGAAGAGTGGTAGCTAGGGCAAGCTCCAAGAATTGCCATAAAGACCCTGTTCTGCTTATCATGGCGGTCAGGAGAAAAATGTAGAGTTTAAGGGAGAAAAAGTAGGTCAGAGTAGATTCATTACCTTACTAAGAAGTTTGGATTTTATTCTGTGAACACTGAGTAGAAACATAAGGTAATTTGATCTGTGTTTTAGGATTATTCTGGCCCTCGTGTGCAGGATGACTATAATGTGAATCTGGAAGGAGATAAACAAGTTAGGAAGAAGTTTGTGGTATAGGCCAGAGATAACTGGAGTCCACCCTAGGGTGTTGGTGGGAGATGCAGGAGATGAAAAGAGTCTATAGAATTTAACAAGATATTGGCTGGGAGTGGTAGCTCATGCTTGTAATCCCAGCACGTTGGGAGGCCGAGGCGGGCGGATCACGAGGTCAGGAGATCGAGACCATCCTGGCGAAC
>NW_012115488.1:14671963-14742273 GCF_000951035.1 Colobus angolensis palliatus | reverse complement strand
GGGAGGCGGAGCTTGCAGTGAGCCGAGATCGCGCCACTGCACTCCAGCCTGGGCAACAGAGTGAGACTCTGTCTCAAAAAAAAAAAAAAAAAAAAATTTTAGAAACAGAATTGAATTGAGATTTCTAGCCATTGGCACTAGGAGGAGTACCCCTGATAGAAAAAGGGAAATTGGAAGCAGATGGGAGAGTGGAGTTGGGGGTAGGGGAGATAAAGATGTGAATGCCATTTTGGTGAACATTCACTCAGCCTTTTAATTGATAATGAGGAGACTTGGGTTTGATTAGATGTTTTATATTTGAGAAGTATATTCAGGAGTTTGAGGCAGACAGATATATAAAACAGTGCTGTGTGACTTAATATGTTTTATATAAACTTTTATTTGGATGGAAATTTTGGAGATTGTTGATGTTTTGAAGAAAGTTGAAATTCTTTGGGAAAAAATTTGGTTTTGAGCAGGGCATTTTAAATTTTGTTTGTATTTCTGTAGACTTTCTTTATTGAATAACCTCTATAAATTGTGCTTAAGGCACTGATAATATGAAATCTGATTTCATTTTAACATGGAAATCAGACCTTCTGTGGTTTCTGTCCCTATTGATTAAGGAAACGTAAGTAACTCTATATAATGTGCCTGGATTTACATTTCAAGTTTTATTTTGAAATAACATAATTCCTAAAGGCCTTGAAGGAATAATTTCAGTTACCTCACATTACCTCTATTTCTGTTTTGGTGTTTTGATTCCTTTATTTGTTTTTTGATGGTAGTTCCTTATGAAAAACAAAACAAAGGAATCATGAGTGCATAAAACTTTTGCTATACAGACACATTGTAATGGAATGGACTACTGTGAGCGCTTGGTTCTTGATTCAGGGAGATACCCTAGTCTGGAAGACTCTTTCACTCAACAGTGAGCTTATTCAAGGGGGTAGCCAGGCTTGAACTTTCTTATAAGATTCACAGATACTTTTTAAGACTTAAATATGCTTAGCTAGAAACTTAAGTATTAGCATATTTTAAGATTGACATTTAATATCATTGCTTTTGGCTCCATTATTAGAAACCATGATGCCTCAAGAACCAAAAAAGGTGTCCATGTAATAAAAACTCAGCTGAGTATCTTGTTTTTTCTTTAATAAACAATTAAGAGGTAGAAAAGTTAAACTACCAAATATTCGTTTGTTCATTCAGCAAACGTGTATTTATCTTCTGACATTTGCCAGGGATAGAACTAGGCATTGGAGATATAAAGCTGAATAAGTCATGAATGGTCCCTGCCAAGAAAGTGCTTGTCATTTTAGTAGAAGTAGGCAAATGTGAAAAAATAAACGCTATAAAGTTTGTGTTCAAGGAGATGTCTTCTTTACCTGCCATCCTCTGCTCAGCCCATTGTTTCCACCACACCCGTGAGGTTATACCTGACAAAGTCCCTGTTAAAGTACAGTGGTCATCTCTTTGTTTCCATCTTACCAGACCTCAGCGGTATTCCATTCTCTTGACCACTTCTTCCTGTTAGAAACACTTTCTTGATTTTCCTCCTACCTCTCTGCCCATTCTTTCTCATTCTCCTTTGCCTGCTTTCCTCTGTTTGGCTGGCCTCTGAATGTTGGAGCTCTGTCTCTCTTCTCTTTATCTGTTCAGTCTCCCTAGGTGAGTTCATTTAGTCCTTTGAATTTAAGTGTCATCTATATGTTAATGACTCCCAAATATTTATCTCCAGATCTATTCTTTTCTCCAGCTCCAAGTACTGATTTCCAATACACTGCCTCATCAAAGTTTAATAGACATCTCAAATCTTACATATCCAAACTGTATTTTATACGCTTGTAGGAGTTTTTCTCAAGGGTATGGCTAATCATTGCAAGGAGAAAACTATCCTCTGACAATCAACTATTTCAATAAGTACAGACATAAAGGAAATTATAAAAGCGTTACCTGATTTTGTTGTTATAAAGGATCCTCTCCCTTGTTGATATGAGAATCCATGAGGGATCAAGTAAGATTTTTTTTTTTTTAACTTTTATTTTAGGTTCAGGGTACATGTACAGGTTTGTTATGTAGGTAAATTGCATATCATGGGGGTTTGGTGTACAGATTATGTCATCACCCAGATAATAAGCATAGTACCCAATAGGTAGTTTTTTGATCCTCACCCGCCTTGCACCCTCCACCCTCAAGGTAGGCCCCTAGTGTCTGTTTTTCCCCTCTTTATGTCCATGCGTGCTCAATGTTTAGCTCTCACTTATTAAAGCAAACATGCGGTATTTTTTTGTTCCTGTGTTAATTTGCTTAGAGTAAAGGCCTAAAGCTCCGTCTATATTGCCGCAAATGACATGATCTCATTCTTTTTCATTGCTGTGTTGCATTCCATATATATATGTACCAACTTTTCTTAATCCAGTCTACCGTTGATGGGCATTTAGGTTGTTTTCATATCTTCACTGTTTCTAAAAATAAACTCATGATTTTACTCCTCAAATCTCTATCTACCTAAGTGTTCCCTATCTCAGTAAGTGGCAGAACTCTCTATCAATTGCCTAGAAATTGACTAGCAACCCTTGATTTGTCTCCTGTTTTCTTGAGATATTTGATCTATCAGCAAGTACTGTCAACCTTCAAAATACCCTGAATCTAACCCCAGCCATTGCTGCTATTCCAGTCCCAGTTACCATCATCTCTCCTCAGGATCACTGCCATGAACTTCGAGGTGGCGTTCAAGTTCCTACCCTTCCCCCATAATCCACAGCAGCTAGAGTGATCTTTTCAGAACATTAAGTATGATCAAGTAGTCTCCCAGTTTCAAGCCCCCTAATGGTTCCCTTTGTAAAAAATGTTTTAGATGTCACATTTTATTAATTTCTAGTTTAAAAAAAAAAAACTCCATCTTCCAGTCTAAGCTTATTTTACCACTTCTCCTTATACTTCTGCTTTAGAGATCATGATCCCAGGAAACAAATCTTTATTTGCATTTACAGTCAGATTTGACATATAAGCTAATTATACAATTATAAAGCCCACATTAAATCTGGGGAAAAAATGGTGGGATACTGTGCTTCAAGTGTTGATTTATTTATTTATTTAATTTTTGAGACAGAGTCTCGCTCTGTCGCCCAGGCTGGAGTGCAGTGGCACGATCTCGGCTCACTGCAAGCTCCACCTCCCGGGTTCATGCCATTCTTCTGCCTCAGCCTCCAAAGTAGCTGGGGCTACAGGCGCCCGCCACCACCCCTGGCTAATTTTTTGTATTTTTAGTAGAAATGGGGTTTCACCGTGTTAGCCAGGATAGTCTCGGTCTCCTGACCTCATGATCTGTCTGCCTCAGCCTCCCAAAGTGCTGGGATTACAGGCGTGAGCCACCATGCCTGGCCAAGTGTTGTTGATTTAAAGGCTGGTTCACAGTAACTAACTTTTTGGCTGGTTGTTCAGTTTAGATTTTTGCCTTCCATGTTCAAGAGCTATTTGAAATCCTAAAATTTAAGACAACCATATATATATGAAGATTTTATATATGTATAAATAAAGTTTGGCATGTATCAGATAGCCACCGTTTTCTAGAAGCTACCTTTCAAAACAGGGATTGTGCTAAATAGATGTTGGTTTTGGTAATCCCTTATATTTCACTCTTTCCATGCTGTAGTGGCTAGAAAGAAATTATTCTTTATTTCATATGTTCTTTAATCTGGTTCTTCCAAATCTGTAGAAAAGGAATTTCTTTTGAATCTAAGGTTACATTGACTCACAGGGCAAAATACTAGATTGGTTTGTGAAGCTTAATGACTTTTCTTTTTGGCATCTAATAAAAGGTTTGAGGCAAATAAGAAGATACCATTTTTTCAAGTAGTTTTGGATTATTTCTAAATTTCATATCATGTATTATTCTAAGCATGTTATTGGCTTTTAATAAGAGCTGAGTGTATTTTATTTCTTTAGGATCAGCTGATGTCATGTGCTATTTTCTACTTTTAACTTGAATTTTCTTTCTTCCTCCTCTCTCTTTGCCTAGATGTTTTTTTATTACAGTGGTTAAAATATAATTATTAGATAGTCTTCTTTGGGTTCTCTATCAGATGATGTCCTAAAGAACAAAGAAAAAAGTGACTCTTGAACAAAAGAATCATTACTACCAGTTCTTAAATAGTATAGAGGGAAAGAAAGATGATCTATTTTATCCAAGTTGCATCCCAGGGAAAAGTGTGTCCACTTATTTACTTTGCAGGTAAAAACAAGTTCCCAAATTGTGTGATATTTTCCTTCTGCCATAGTGCAAAACCAAAAACGTGATTCTTAATTATCTGGCTTTCAGTTTCAAATTTCATATTACTATTGTTGGAGGGGGACAGGAAAGACTAACTATATAAAATCCTGAATAAGAGCACAGTTCTGAACCCCAGGTCACTTATTAGCTGTGTAGCCTTCAGTAATTCACAGGACTTACCTGAGAAATGAGAATAGTAGTATCTACCCCACAAGGGTGCTTCTGAGAATTCCCAGAGGTGGTAGTAGAAATGGATAGTGCCTGACACATTGTAAACACTCAAATAGTAACTGGTTAGCTATAACTGTTTGTTTAAACAATCCACTTTAAGTACTCACTTGAACCATCACCATTTATAGAAAGTTTTTTTGTTTTGAGCAAAGTTCCAAAATTACATTTGACATTGAAATTTTTTTTTTTTTTTTTTGCGGTATCTTTATCATGGCTTGTAATGCAGCTTAAATACAAAGGTGGATACCAAGTATTTAATAAATACTTGATGATTGATTTCAAATAATTTAAGAATTCTCAAGAGTTAACCTTTAGTTAACTCAAAGTTCCATGATGGGTTCAAAAGGGAAACTAAAGGTATCTCAAAAACATCTCTAACTGTAGAAAATAAAGTTGGAAAGATCTCTATAATATTTTTTAGGAATGTTGTTATTTTCTAGACCCAGAATGCTATTTCTTGTTTGTTTATTTGTAAAACTGATGGTTGTTGATAAGGGAAAGGTAACCACACATTTAATTTGTATACATGGATAAGCAATATGTATATAATCAAGAGATGGTTATAAACTACCTTTATAGGATAAGTGACTTTTTTATTCAACTCCAAAAAAGCAGCTGTGCTCTTCTCCCATCCCAAAGAAATCATGTCAGAATTAATATTAGGAAAATTAATATTTCCTAGGAAAATGACTCAGTAAATTATATATTACTTTTATAGTTCTGATATATTGTGAGGAATAGTCAGTCCCTGGAAATAAGTGTGCATAGATCTCTTTGGTCATAGAGCAATTCTTGTTGCAGTAGCATTGGCTTGTAAATGCAGATGTCAAGAGTGTAACCAAACTTAAGAGCATTTTAGCATTGCCTATACTGCTATTCTGTGCTTAGGAATGCCCAACATTTCATAAGAGGTATAGAGCGTAAATTCAAGGAGCTCTAAGAGCAGTGAAAGCACTAAAATTTGACAGAATCTTTTGACTGCAAACCATCACTTTTATCAGGATCGCTGATAAATCCTGTTGTTGAAGAAGTTTCCCTAGCCAATTACAATCTGCCTTTGTGTTCTTGGTTGGAAATAGATACCAGATCACTCTCTTACTTATAGCTCAAATACTATTCCCTTAAGCCCTAGAGTAACTTGATTTTCAGAAGAGCTACTTGGTGAAAATATTTAATTAAAGCAAAAGTTGAAGCCTTACCTAAAACTCATTTCTAATGGGAATGTATTCAGCAAATGTTTAAAGATACAATGAGTTGAGGTCATGTTTATACGATTATACTTAGGCTAAAAAAATTTTTGGATAAAAACTAATATGCTTTAGACGTTTGCTTATAACGGTATTGACTTCTAAACTTTTTCCTAGTGTCTCTCTTAATAACACAGTGAGTGATCAGATGCAAAATAAGTGGTGTAGAGTTTTGTTTCATCCTGTGGCATTTTTAAAAGCATTCAAGAGCTGTAGCCTAGTTAACATGTTCTTTTCTAAAATTGGGATTAAAATCAGTAAAGCATTTGAGGTTGTTTTAAGTATTTTTCTAGGTTGCTAGATATCTTAAAAGAATTTCTGAGTAACAATGAGCTTGTTTGGATAAGTACATACAACTCTTCCATAAATGAGGGTTTTATTATATATTAAATAAAATGGTAACAAATATTTATGTATATTCTTTCACTATACATCGTCCTTAAAGGAAAAAAAAACTATTTTTTTCAGTTTTTAATCAGAAACTGAACTAAATTTTACTTCGGTTTTTTTGGAAATTTTAATTACTTTATGAAATTCATTTTCCTTGGAAACAAAATGCCAAAAGAACTGAGTGAACATTTAAGGTCTTTTAAATGTTTAGCACTAGGGGGTAACACATTTCAGAGGCAAGAGAAAGAAAGAGTACTGTATTTGGAATTCAGAGGACTGGATTTAAGGCCCAACTCTGCTAATCACCAGGTCTGTGATCCTGAATGATGTACTCTAACTTTTAGAGACTCATTATTTATTCTGTCTCTGAAATGGGGAATAATGATGCTTTCCTACCACCCAGAGCTGGTTTTAGGGGGCTCACTTGAGACAACAGATATAAAATGCTCTGTGCCATACATTAGAAAACTAGGTAAATAAAAATTATTCTTGTTGAGGAGTCAAGCTCTATAGGTAGAACTATAAACATGTCAAGAAGTCAAGTTCTAAATTCAGGGCATGAGGAAAAAAATTGTATTAGTCAAAATTACTCTTGCAAGTTTCTAAATTGTTATGAAGAATCAATCATACATCTTATCTTGTCTGTACAACCCTGAATAGTAATCTGCATATGTGTACAATGTGTATAGAGATATACTTCATGTATAAAGAGAACATATACAAAATGATTTTACAATACTTTTTTTCGTGTTTAGCTGAGCACATAATACTTGTAAGTTACATATGCCTAAGACTCTTGTGTCATAACAATCAGGAACAAGACAACCTATGAAAAAATATACCCAGTGTAGTGGAACAGTAGATGCTGGCATCTGGACAAACAGCTAATGAGATTTAACTCATAGTTACATAGTTCCAAGTTAGCAAAATGGTGGCACCAGAGTTTTGTTTGGCTAGAAACAGGTTTAACATTTTTAAATTTAGATATTTTTCCTTTGGGCATGCATTTCCCAGGAACTTACCACTCCTTGTTGCCCTACATCCATCTGTTCCAAAGACCTTTGGGTCTTTGAAACATTGAAACATTGAGTCTTTGACTCCTGGTTTATCCAAAGGAAGGTCTCATTGAGGAAATTAATTTTGAGCTTGAATGTTAAATAAGCAATAAGTATGGATTGGCAAAGCAGATCTTGGGAATTGATGCCAGGTTGGAAGAACATGAAAGAGTTAGAGAGGAAAGTCTGTGCAAAACAAACAAACAAAGGTTAACATAGCTGAGCTATTGTTGGGAGGAAATGGAAGATGAACTTGGTTGATTCTGGTTGATCTTGGTTGATAGCAGATGTGTTTTCTATTTAGTAGTTGGCTTTGTTTTGACAGACAGTGATAAGAACTATTGTGGGCCGACAGTGGTATATGAGAGAGGTTCTGCCAGCTATTTGAACAATTTGGAAGGACTTCAAGGAAGGGAGAAAGCCGTTATCTAGTTGTGAGGTGATAAGGGTCTTGCTTTCAAAATGGAGACTAAGAACTTAATTTGAGGGAGTTTGGGGCAGAGTGGCCAGAGTTGGTGACTGGGAGCCCTGGAGCCACATTGGCATCATCTTTCTTTGGTGTCTGATGTTCAAGCTTTCAGCATATCTTATCATTTTTCCTGGGGAATGTCTGCTGTGTCCACCATCCCCGGTTAGCTGCAGATGTAGTCGTACTAATTTAGGCCTTTTTTTTTTTTTATCACTTCCAGGGTATTTCTAAGCATCCCCCCAGACTGTGCGCTAGCTCACTTCTCCAGCCCTGCCCTGCTCTGATCCGTCTCTCTCCATCTATTTTGCACATGGCTGGAAGAGCTTCCTTCCCCCAAAACACTTCTGTGAGCAACTCTCTTATTCAGAAAATTGAGAGAGCCTCCAACTGTTTATCAAGTTAAAGACAAGAGTACAACCCATCAGTGAGGGGTTAGGGAGGGGATTAGGGCAGGATTATTTCAGAGTGATAAACTTTTTAAACAGAGTCATCCTGAGGTCTGAAATTTAAAGTATGGCCCTATTCTGTAGCAAATAGAAATGAAGACACATTTTGAGGATAAGGAAAAATTAGGCAGGAATTTGCAGATCGGATCTCATCCTTGCTGTTGTATTTCAAGTGGGAAAGAAGCGTACACATACAGACCTGCCCTCTGACCATACAGTGTCCATTCCTGTCTCCTCACTTTTTTCCTCAGGGTATTCTCTTTCCTCGGAACTTACCTTTTCTAAACTGTGATTTAAGAGCCTCTTTTCTGTAAACAATTATCTATTCTAACTTGTACTCTCCTTTTTGAGAATTCTTATTATGCTTCCCACTGCTACTTAGCCTAGTACTTAATCATTCTCAAATTTTCCCCAACTAAACGATGAACTTTCTGGCATGAGGGATTAGGCCCCCACACTCTTGAATACCCCATTAGCAGATGTGTGTGGAACACAAGGTAGTAAAAGAAAAGCAGCATGGCAAAATAGGGAGATTGAGTCTTGGGTTCTGGTCCTGTTGGGGATAGGCACCAACTGTATTATCTCTAAGGCCTCATCTGGATTTGGAATCCTATGATTCTAGTGGCATGTAGTATGTAAATGACTAATAGAATATGAAGTCAGGGAGAGAAGAGACTGTAAGTTAATTTTAAGGTGGTGAGCCTGGAGAACCAAGAGGATAAAAGTGCCTTTGCCAGAAAAGTAAGAAAGAGATGATGGTTTGGTTGGGAAGGCTGGGGATGAGGGAATTAGTTTCATGTTTGCCAGTCATTGAGATTTGCTGCCATTGTGAGTTTCTAATGCAAAATGTCCTATCGGCAGTAGTAAGTAGCAGGCTATGGAGAGGTGCCAGCTGAGGAATGGAGAAGAGATTCAGAGTTATCACCCAACAGGTGCAGTGAGCCTCCAGGATGAAGTGGATCTAGAAAAAGAAAAGGAAAGGAACTTGCCTTTTGGAATGAAAGGTGTGATCAGAGAACTGGGAGGACTGATGTCTCTAAGTGCAAGAAAGAGGTAATATCCAGTGGGGATATCAGCAATTTGAAAACTGAGAAGTTTGCATTTATCTGACCAAGAAGAATCAATGAACTTGATGGAGAGAGAATTTCAAATTTCCATGGCAAACTGAAGACAACCTCTGAGTTGCCAGGATTCAAGAAGGGAGGTGTAATGAGCCTCTAAGGTTATATTCAGTGCTTCTGATTTGGAGGGACATTCAGAAAGCAGGGCTGTTGGAAATATTATGAAAGCTGGAACCTGAACCTGTATAATCTCAATTGTAGGGCCACCTTACTCTTCCACATGAAGAGGGGCTCCCCAGGCTCCTGTGGACTTGCTTTCATTACTTCAGGAAGAGTGAGTTTAGCCATGGAAAGTAGTTTGGGGGTGGCATTTTTCCCCTTAAGAAAGTTAAGGTATGTTTATATTTTCATAAAAGGCAATGAATTAGAATGAAAATCTACTAAAAAATTAGGTTTTAAAAATTCAGGTGCTGCCTTTTTATTTTTCCTTTTTAAAAAGTTCACTTCTCCCACACCAATAAATGAATTTGTTACTCAGTAGTACTTAGATTCTGCTGATAAGTCTAAAGTTAAATGATCTTTTATGGTAATAGAACATTAACAGTATCCATTATAATGTTTTCTCCAAAAAGATACTTGTTTATTCATTTTTATAAATAATAATAAGATAGCTAATGTTACACTTGATTTTACATTCAGGTGGTCTGTCTTTTAAAGAAGTACTTATCTTTATTTCTTTTTCTCTTTCATTTATTATAATCCCTAATAGTAAACTTTTCAGTCTGCAGAGAAGTTTTGGGAAGCATTTGGAAGTAGTAGGTGACGTGCTGTAGCTGAGGTGGGAACATTGTTAGTGCCTCTATATTTTTATTTGGGGTAGAGATGAGACCAGAAACCACTGTTTTTGTACATTGGATTTGAATATGAAGGTGTGAGTAGTTTACAGGCTGATGTGCTACCATTAAACATTACCCAAGTCTGATTTCTTCATGGGTTTCTGTTGGCAATTTGGAAAAGCTTTCCCACAGAAAAATATGCTGGTGACTATGAATACAGGAAATCATGCAAAAGACTATGGCTGACATTTACGATAACAGCTTTTCTTCCAAATGCACAACTCTATGATAAAATATTGAAGTTATCAAGAAGAAAAAGCTCATAATAAAAAACACTGATCTAGAAATTACGTTCTCCTGGTGAGAATCATATGAGAGAACTGGTAACCTGTTTGGCTCTCTATTAAAAAAAAATCTCTGATAAAATGTGAGAAAATGGAAAACAGGTTTATTCTCAAATGTTTAATTTTATATTTCTAGCATCCTGTTACAGTATTGTAAAGTTCCTCCAATTATCTCTTCCCTCTTCCAACCCCTATTAAAAATATACCAGGAAAACTATGCAACAATACAGTTTTTTTAAGGTAAAATTGAATTGGTATACTAACCATTTTTTGCCAAATCATGTTGGTCAGTTTCAAAAACATGATTAGCTGCACTGCCAAAAACTTTATTTTGTTTGTGTGGTTCAGAGAGAAATGTAAATAGTGTGATATTATTCATCCAAGGCATCTTAATATAGTAACATGCAAAAGAAAGTATATAATGAAAAGAGATTTTCACACATTATGACACTGACCAAATACATATTTTTTTTCTTTCTTTCTTTCTTTCTTTTTAATAGACATGGGAGGTCTCACTGTGTTGCCCAGGCTGGTCTTGAACTCCTGGCCTCAAGTGATCCTCCTGCTTCAACCTCCCAAAGTGCTGGGATTAGAGGCATGAGTCACTGTGCCTGGCCCAAATAATATAGATTTAAAGTTTAATCATTTAGTTCTGTGTCACAGTAACCAAGGTTTACCTGTTTGTTTCTTTTAATAGAATTTAATTCCTTTTCGACCTTCAATTCAGTTCCAAGGACTCCACGGGGTGAGTACTCTTCTTGATTTAACAAACAAATCTAATGTTCTTGCACGCTATTCAGCTTTTAAAATCCGTTTTCAGTTGACCCTTTTATTATAACCAGCCACTCATTCTGTGAACTTTGTGACTAAATGAAAATGTCTGACATCTTTAAGATGCTTGAATTCTCTTATTTTCTTAATCTACTTTTTAAAAATTCATATATGGTTATTGATATTGATGGTGTTTTTTATCCATATTATGAATAATTGCGTGTTTGAACCTTTTTATTGAAGTATAATGTACATCAAGGTATTATGTGAGTATGTTTTATCACAGCTTAACATCCATAAGGGATTATTTATTTCAGGCAAGTTATGATTGTGATTGCTTTTACTATTAACAAAATTTTGCTGTGTGTGCCCTTTTTTAAGTTGTATGTACTAGGAAATGAAATATGTAAGTAGAAATTGAGTTTTTCGTATATATAGAATAAACAAAGTTTTCTGTGTATTTTATTACTGCATTTGAAAGTGCAATAAATGATAATGTCTAATAAAATGGACCTATGAATTTTGTCTTTATAATAGATGATAAAGTTTACAGGAATAGAATCAGTACTTTAAAATTATTATTATTAATATTTCATAATAATAAATAGTAGACTCAATTATTCTTTTTGCTTCCTCATTTAAATTAATATGTATTCTATATTTGCCTCTATATATCAGCTATAATATGGAAATTTGTAATTTCTGTAAATGGATTTTTAGAGCTATAGAGAAAACATAAGCTGAGGGAGGAAGATTCTTGATTATTGTAAATCTGCAGACTTCTGAATTTTTGTTGTCACAAAATGCGAAAGTGTCAATTTAAATAGTCTTTCTAACCTTTATAACTTGAAAACAGTTCAAGAGTCAGATTAATTACATCATTCAACACAGACCAAGAGTACTTCTAAATGTGTTGTGTAATGCTTACTTGAAGGAGATGTTTGTGTGGATGTCAGAGTTTTGCTTCTACATGACAGCTTTACAATGAAGTCCTGTTTTTCCTCTTCAGTGACTAAGTGTTCATGAATGGGATCCTAATTGGAATAAGTATTCTTCTGAATTTTGTTGTATAGCTTTTTAGTAGGTAGTCATTAGTACATGCTGATTTTCTATTCAAGGGCTTAGTTCAGGTGTTTATTTAAGGCTTCTTGAGTTTTCCTGCAAATTTTAATGACATCAATAATATCTGAATAGATGTGCCAGGGTCAGGCCTAATTCTGCCAGCCCTGGAGGGCTCCATGAATTTTCACTAAAGAATTATCTAGGGAGAAGAGGGCTAGAGGAAGAGTGTAAGGTTTGAGCTGCTTTTCTCTTACTGGGAGCAGTAGGGTTCTGGGGCTGATGCTTCCCTTAATTTTTTCTGCTGGGAAATACAAATAAAGGATGTTTTCTAAGGAGGCATCAAGTTATGCCGAAACCCTAAATCATGGAGCACCAGTATGTGCAGACTTCCAAACTCTTCATTCTGACCCTTGCAGCTTTTAGCAGTCTAGGAGGGAGTATGGTTTTCTCTAGCATACTAGTTGCCCCTGGGCCCTAAGCAGCATTGCAAAGCAGGCAGTTTATGTTTGAAACCTTAGACCACCTTTTCTAAACTTTCCTCCCTTCAGCTTTCCTGTCCCATGTGTCCAAGTGCCCTCAGTTTATCTTTGCCTGCTCCACTTTCTCTTCCTACTTTATTCCTTGCCTTGATATAGTTCACTGATGGAAACAATTTAGATATAAATGACTGATAGGTTTAAATCTTAATGGGTGTTTGAATTTTAACAGATAAGCTTTTTAATCCAAGGGAATGGTAATTGGATTTGGTAGAGTAGATGAGGAGTGGAGGTACTATAGACTGAGAGCTACAGGATGTTTGATCCTACTTTGCTTATTCTAAGTCTGTCTCCTCAACCCCCCACTCTTTTCATTATTCTAACTGGGAACAAAATATATGGACTCAGCATTGTTTTAGAGCCTGCAGCTGCATTCCATCCACCCCTCCCCCCTTCTTTTTGCAGAGCTCTCCCCAACCCTTTGGGACTTAGTAAAAACAAAGAGTCATTACTGGGGAGAGAGTGGGTTGGCACAGCCCACAGGGAAGACGCAGAGCTACCAATGTGAGGGTCTTCTGTACACTGCTCCTCTGTTTTTCTCAAGAGCCATGATAATTTAACGTTGCCTTGCTATTGCTTTAAATCCTCTCTGAAGAAGTATGCTTACAGATTTTTTCCTGTGTGGAATATGTTTAGGGCTTTAAATTAAAAGATTTAAATTTAAATTTTCCACAAAGGGTACTTTTCCTTAATGAGAAATTTTATTTGTCTTTTGACATCAAATGTGACTGAAAATGTACCTTAACTGTCATACTGTCATATATAGGCATATTTGAAGTATAACTAAGCATTTTTAAAATATCGTTTTAAAACTGAACACGTAGTGTTAGAATCATTTTCTGTTTCCCTGATGAGACTCACGCTAAGCACTGCATCATTATGTTCTTCCTTGTTAACTAATTATAAGTATTTTTTCCCCTCAGTTGTGTCTTTAGAAGGCCAGAATTTGGGTCTTGACTGGTTAGCTTTTAAGCGTATTTGCCTCTGTGCCTGAACATGTTCTCTTAGGTTGAAGTTTTCTTCTAAATAAATGCAGACTGAAATATTAAAGTATAGCAATATGTTGCTAAAGAGTAGAAATTCTGAAAGTCATTGATTACCTGGATTTTTATTATCACAGTTGGGCAGCAGCCTTTGTAGCATTAAAAATATAAATTGTGACTTTCACTGTTCATTCTACCCCTGTTCCTTAACGGAAAAAGGTGCTCAGAAAATTAGATGGTCATTGAGGGCATTTTCTGGATTCAGAAAAATGAGAAAATATCTATGGTAGCAGTTGATTCTCATTTCTAAACTCATGAATATCAGGAGGTGAGTAAATCATCCAGAATTGCTTTGCTGATTCTGAAGAGTGTGAATCAACCAATTCTCACGGTTCTAATCTATACCTAAGATACTTATAACTAAAGGTTTACTAGGATTATAAATCTCTCTAGACCAGCATATTTAAACAGAAATGGTAGCCGGTAGATTCACATGGGCTACTGCATTGTGATCTTCAAGTTACAACATTCAGAGGGGTGTAATGGTATAATGCACCCAGTTTCCAAAAGCAACATTTTTATTGTGAAGTAAGCTTTATAAAAATCAAGATGGTTCTATCTACTGATCTGATACTGAAAATGTGACAGGTGAAAATTTTCCACAGATGTGTTTCAGTACATTTTTAACAACAAAACTCTGTATTTGCATGCTTGTTGAAAGTTTCTTGTCTAATGACACACAGTTAATAGTGGCAGTGCTATAACTACACTCTTGGTCTTCACACTGCTAGGGAGAAGTTCTTCCTGCCATACTGTAGTAACAGTTGTTACTGATGCAGTTATCAACTAACGTAATTGTTCTAAGCAATAAACTATAAACAGGTAGCCTAATCAATGAATGTGCTAATAGGCTAATTTATTGTTCTGCTTGTTTCTTATTCACTGCGCAAACATTCTTTCAGCATTTACTAGTGCCAAGTGCTTGTTATGTACTTTGTGTGAAAAGATGCAGGGATGGGCATGGCGTGGGCTCCACCCTCAGAGAACTCACAGTCTTAAGAAACACATACAGACTAATACTTAGAAAATAATTCATAATGTAGGATTCATTCAGAACCCTCTCTCAGAACTTCTATGGAAATGGGGGACTGTCAGGAACAAGGCTTATATTTGTATTTCTCATTGGTATGAAATAGCCTTTTAAGCAAGGGTTTTAGTAGATATAAAATGTCACATCTTGGCAATAGGTTTGTAAAATTCCAGAAGACCTATTTAAGAACTGTGTGTATGCATGTGCACACACACAAAGGTAAGTGTGTGGTATGTTATAATTGAAATAAAATCTGAAATGGCAAGGTTTTCAATAGTGAATAATGCCCACATCTGCTGGCATGTAGTAGCCGTACAGAGTGGAGTTGCCTCAGGCCTCAGTGACTCATGTCCAGGGAGTGATTTCCCCAGGGCAGTGAGAAATACTGCTAACTTTGTCACAGTATATGAGATTCTAGACCTCGGTATTAACTCAGTATTTGTTATGAGAATATTGTTCTAAAATTCTTTCTAATTTAGTTACTTACTTTCAGACTCAGCAATCCCAGAGGCTTTAGAAAATAGTTTTACATAACGTAATTTTGAGAAATAATAAAATAATAATTATTTTTTGAGACAGTGTATTGCTCTCCAGGCTGAAGTTAAGTGGAGCAATCATAGCTTACTGCAGCCTTGAACTCCTGGGCTCAAGCAGTCCTCCCTCCTCAGCCTCCCAAGTAGCTAGGATTATAGATGCACAGCCATGACTGGCTAATTGTTTTTGTTGTTGTAGAGATGGGTCTCACTGTGTTGCCCAGGCTGGCCTCAAATTCCTGGCCTCAAGCAATCCTCCTGACTGGGCTTCCCAAAGACCTGGGATTACAGATTTGAAGCACCATACCAGGCCTAATTTTTAGAAATCATTTTTAAGAATTTAAGAAGAGGACTGAAAATAGAAAATATTTTCAATAAGTACCATGCAGTATCTCCTGTGAAACACTGAGTCACACACACTTTTCCCAGAATGAACAAGGAATAGCCAGCCAAACAAGTTCTAAATGTATGCCTTCTAAAAAGGCATAATGACCTTCCGAAGATGAAATTGGCATTTAACTGGTAACTTTAAAGGCTTGAATAGTGCTATAAAACTCTTTCAGTAGAATCATTAAACAGAGGGTTGGATTTTTCTTCTTCTTTTTTTTTTAATCCCCAAACTTAGCAAAGCCTTCAGAGATATTTTGTTAATTATTTATTTTACTGTGTGGGAGTTGTGGAGAAGATTGGGTTTGAAAAACTAAATTATACAGTATTTGAAGTTAGTAGGCAATTTCAACCCCCTTGAAAATGCTTCCTGCAAACTGTCCTTCCCTACCCTACTTGGTTCCTGGGGAAGCAAAGATAACTATCAGCTTGAAATACGCAGCAAAGGTAAAAATAAATCCCCAGCACTGCCATTCCGTCTTAGATGATATGCCTTCCCTCCAACTTCTTTCCCTTGACGTTTTGGTTTGGCTAGCCTACTGGTTTTGCCAAGGGTTGTGTTTAGTCGGTCGGCTCTGAATGTTGCCGACTAACAGCCACCTTGATACTCTCGGCTCTGAATGTAATTAATACTAGAAGAATGCTAAAATTGTATTTCTTTATAATGGTAGTTCTGTTTTAATTTTTTAAATATTACAGTGGTTAACATGCATAGATACCATCTAATATTTTTGCTGAATTACAACTCTTTAGCCACATGTTAATTTACTAAGATGTTAATAAAATAGTAAATTACCAAATTTTTAAAATTTTTTAATTTTTATATATACACGCACACAACACATACACACACTGTTTTTTTTCTTTTTTTGTTTCTCGAGACTGAGTCTCGCTGTGTCACCCAGGCTGGAGTGCACATTTTTAAAAATCTCATTTTACCCAGGAGATGGGCTGTCCCTGGGGAACTCTGGAAACTGCATATTTTCTCACCCAATAATTGAATCATACTTTGAAGCTATTGTAAATTGACCAGAGGACCCACCCAACCCACCCCTTGCCCTTGAAGAGCTCAGAATAGCAGAGGGTGGGAGGGTAACTTTGATTGTATGTTTATGGTGCCTGAGGAAACTATCTCAAAGTACTCACGGACCATACCCTTACACAGGCGCCACTGTGTTACAGCAAGACAAGCCCCCCAAAACATGAGCACAAACAGGGGTGCTCACCCTGCTCTGTCCTTCACCAAATTGCATCACCTTGGAATGCAGCAGCTGGAGCCATAACTAATATCTGAAGCTATCACAATTGCCATAAATTGTATTCTTAGCAATGAGTGAAGCTTACTGCCTTCACTTAGCAAACATTTGTGAGTACACGATGTATACCAGGCACCATGATAGACAGATAGACAGTGTGTAGACAAGGTAAAATAGCCCATTTGTATTCCTGACATTACCTGTTAATAAAATCTGTCACTAATTGGCTTTGCTTTTTTGTTTCCCACCAAAAACTGAACTTGTGGAATTGAGTTACTTATATTGCAGGCAGTGTCACTTTAGTAGTACTTACTTATTTAAGCTTGGAAAATAATATTTTACCAGTTCTATGATACTTTGTGGTCCCTTAAAGTTAACCATCCCTTACTCTGTCACCTATATTGGAGTGCAGTGGCTCAATCATAGCTCACTGCAGCCTACTGGGTAGCTGGGACTATAGGCACGCATGACCATACTCAGCTAATTTTTTAACTTTTTGAAGAGACAAGGTCTCCCTATATTGCCCAGGCTGGTCTCCAACTCCTGGACTCAAGTGATCCTCCCACCTCAGCCTTTCAAAGTGCTGGGATTACAGGGATGATCCACCACCCAGCCCCACCTTCTTGAGGAGTTAGGATTTCACCTTGGAGATCAGTGCTTCTTATCTATAAAATTTCCCTGGAGAGCTATGATGAGGTTTGGAAACCTGGACTTAAAACACATTTTTTTCCCCCAGATTTTCTTAGGATAGCTCGATTCACTCTCATAAGAATGTTTGAAGAATATACATATATATAGATGTGTATACATTCTCTTCTCAAAAGAAGCTTCATGACTTCCATCAATTTCTGGGTAACCTCTGACCTCTCTAATGTGAGAAAACTACATCGGTAAATGAGTGCCTTCAAACACATTTACAAATAATTCACAGTAAGGCAAAACTGTTTTACATCGCATAGCTTTACACATATAGATGTAGACATTCACACTACTGAAACAAAAGTTCCACAACACAGTCTTTACCCTTACTTCATCAATGTACCCTGATATTTTCTATTCCATTCTCTTTCATTTAAAAAGAATCCTAGTCACAATCCACTAAATTAATGCCATGACCTTCCAATGGGCCACAATCTATTATAGCTTATCAAACATGGTAGGAGATTATCAACTATTTAAATAATTTTAGCCAGGGAGTCATGTGGTCAGATTTTCATTTTAACATGCTTCTCCAATGGCTGCCTTGACTTAGTCATTCCTTATATATGGAATTCCTTACATATGGGAGGACAAGAAGAAGAGATAAGGATGGCTCTGTATTTATTACTTGAGCATTTGGTTAGGTGGTGAGGCCATTATTCAAATCTGAAATAGATGAAAGAGCAGGTTGAGAAGGAGACATGGGGTGTGTTTGGTTTGGAACATGTTATCCATGAGGTGTTCAGGTTACACTCCAATCCTCATTCTGTCAGAATGGAGCTGCCCAGGGGGTATTCCCATTGGATAATTGGAACAAAAGGATTTTCAAAAGCAACTCCAAAGGACATTTTATTGGGTTTAATTATACCTGGAACTCTAGTCGTGAGAAGAAAGAAAAGGTTGATTTACAGATGAAATTCTGATGTGAAGCCCTATTTAAAGAGTAATTTTTTTCCTAGCTGTTAAAGAATACTGGTTTACATATGAATACTGAAAGCATGAGTATTGTTACTTTTAATTACTAACATTTAGGGAATTTGAAGCTCCTTTTGTTAAATTGTGCCCATACTAATTAAGAACAATGACAGGCTAATAGAGACTAAGTGTGGTATATTCATTTAGTGTAAGAGTATACAACAGTGAAAAGCAGTAACTTATAACTCTAAGCAGGCAGAAGAATACATATGGTATGATGCTGTTTTTGTTTTGTTTTGTTTTGTTTGTTTGTTTGTTTGTTTTTGAGACAGAGTCTCGCTCTGTCACCCAGGTTGGAGTGCTGTGGCCAGATCTCAGCTCACTGCAAGCTCCGCCCCCCAAGTTCACGCCATTCTCCTGCCTCAGCCTCCCTGGTAGCTGGGACTACAGGCGCCGCCACCTCACCCGGCTAGTTTTTTTTTTGTATTTTTTAGTAGAGACGGGGTTTCACCGTGTTGGCCAGGATGGTCTCGATCTCCTGACCTCATGATCCTCCCGTCTCGGCCTCCCAAAGTGCTGGGATTACAGGCTTGAGCCACCGCGCCCGGCCGATGCTGTTTTTATAAAGTTTAATAACAGGAATAATCAAAAAATCTATTGGTAAGTTTACATATGTGATAAAACTATTAAAAACCAAAAAAGGGATGACAATTATGAAAATGAGAACAGTGGTTACACCCAAAGGGAAAGGCAGGCAGAGGGAAAAGGAGAGGAGGATGGGTGGATGTGTTATTGCTCACATTCTAGTTCTTGAATGGTGAGTTTACAGGTTCTCATTATGACATTGAACTTCATAACGATCAAGCTATACTTATTTTGCAGAAACAAATATGTTAAAGTTTGTTCTCATTATCAGTAAAGATAATTTGTCATCTTTATGGGTTAAATAAGAAAAACCAGAACATGTTTCAATAGATGCCAAAAAGGCATTTTGAATCTGTATTTCCTAATTATTGGAGAAACATAAAAGAAATTTTTGGAGATGCCGAGTTCAAATATGACAAGACTTTAAGGAGAAAAACTGGATATTAAAGGTTTTAAAAAACAAGTTGACAAGGAGAACAGAGAAGGCAGGTCTTGTTATCTAGAGCTAGACACCAGCTAATATCTTTCTAGTCAACTACTTGATAGAGTTGCTTTGTCATCTATCAGTGGAGAAAGAAGGTTTTCTCTGTCTGTGATCTCTCTCCCCAGTGGAAAGAAGGTACAGGCAGAGTTGCTGCTGTTATCAAGGGTGTGGGAGTAGAGGCTACTTTCCTTTCTGAGTTAGCATTTGATGTTTTGGAGCAGCGGCATTGTAAAGTGTCGTAGGAAAAAGTCTAGTCTAGAAAGGACAGATCAGGGGAATGAAAAGCAGCAGTTGGTTGAATTTTAAAAGATGAGGTTCTTAGGGGGCTTAGAGTAATAAAACTCAGAATGCAATATGCAAGTGATTAAAGAACAAAATTGAGCCCACATCAGGAGTGGGTTGGTACCTAAGCAGCCATAGGAAAAGGGCAGTTCTTTATAATACATGAAAAGCCTGGGGTTTAATAACCACTTAGTAAGTTATGTTATGGATAGCTTATTTTAGAGTGAGAATATAAGGCATAGCCATATTTGTGAAGGTAGTAATACTCTACTAATGAATCCTTAGAAGTTTTTGTTATGACTAATCTGAATGCTTTTTAGTTTTTCTTTAATCTAGTCATGTTGGTAATTTATAAGTCAGTTTTCAGATTAGGAAGGAAGGTATTTAAGGTTGTTCCATTTCCACTGAATAGTAAGATGATGCTTACTTACACATTTCCACAGCTGTTTGAAAGCTCTGTATTTGGCTATAACGAAAAACTTTGTTAGGAATGCTTATGTTTTGTGTTTTGTTTCTAAAGGAAGACAGTGTTTTGTTCCTTCTTTAGAAAACTTGAAGAATAGCATAATGAGTCAGGATTAATTTGGGATAAAGTCTTTTACTTCATAATTTCTGATTCTGTAAAAAAAATCTCTAACCTCTTTCAATAATATTTAAGGTAATTGAGTCAAAGGGTAAGTATCATTGATAACCTAAAATCTAGTTATTATTTTTATGCAGCCTTTATTGTTTTTCTGATTGAAAAACAAAGTGAATAAACATTTTTTAAAGTGTATAAAATACACATAAGAATAAAGATGAATAATAAAAGAGTTCCTAAAAGTGAAAAACAGTTTTATTCAATTTCATTCTAGTCTTTTCTTCTTGCTGACATACATTTTAAAAATTGCAGTCTCAGTGTGTTTCTTGCCTTTTTATATTCCTTTTTTCATTTAGCATTATCATGAGCATTTTCCTTTGTTATTAAATAGTACAAGTTACTTTTAAATAGCTACCTAACATTTCATTTTATGGATGCACTATCATTTAGCCATTCTCCTATTACATGTATGGTTTCTGTATAACAATAATGGTATGATTAAAATCCATGTGCATAAATTATTATTGCTATCTTTCTTTCCTCAGGATAGATTCCTAGATATGGCATTTATTAGGTGAGAATACTTTTAGAGTTTTCAATAACTGTAGCAAATCATTTATCCTGTCCGCATCCCCCACCCCCAGAAAGCTACTGCTGTCTTATATTCCCATAGCTGTTCAAAAGTGCCAGTCACGAGGGGTTTTCCCCAGCCAATATTGGATACATGTTTTTTGAATTTCAAAATTAATCATTTGATAATGTTTAAAAACTGTTTGACAGTGTGATTTGTTTGATTACAACCTGACATGAGTAAAATATTGCAATGTTTTAAGATAGCGTGAAGTAACATCCAGTGCCTTGCTGTCTCCATCTGGTATTGCTAGAAGGAGTGGTTTTGAGTTTTTCATTCCTTTATATTATTCATATTTTCTCCCAATATGGTGGGGAGAGTTTTTATTTTAGTAGTTCATGAATTCCCTTTGACAAAGGTACTCTATTTCTCTTTTAAAAATAATTATACTACTTATATAACTTTTTACATACTGTATTTTGCTATTTTGACATTTTTGTTTACCATTTTTTGTGGTCGTAATTATTTAGCGCTTTTGAATTTCTACCTTCACCTTTAGATGCCTGTCTTCTTTAAAAGAACATTGCAAACATCTCACAAAGCCTAGCGGTATGGATCTCTTTTTTTCATGGAGCAATGCTGTGAGTTATTGGCCAGGGGATAAAATGTTTTACTACTTTATATAGTTTCATTATTTTAGAGGGACTCTGTGGTGTGTGGTTCTACCTCCTAGCAGAATTAAATTACTATCTAAACGATAAACAAAAGTTTTTTAATATTAGTTATTCAAATATAGTACTTGCCTTAATTACCCATACGTAAACCTTTGCCCTTTCTTTGCCAAAGTGTCTCTTTCTCTATGTGAAGGCATAGGTTTGATGACTTTGCCAATAGCCTAACCATCCTTAGAAATCTTTACGGTCCTATATTTCTTACAATTACAAATCAGTCTATCTAAGAAACTTGACAGGCCCTCTTATTTACATCAGACATGCCAATCTCTTAGAAATCAGAACTGTAGTCTCTAATTTAGCTCTTGATGTGTTGTGCATATCAATAGCTTTATACATGTGAAATTAGACATAGTTTTATTTTCTTTATAGGCTTGAAGAAAATTAACAAACAAATTTGACTTATGAAAACTGAATAGAAATAAATTTTATGGAGTAAACCAGACTCTGCCTCAGGAATACATTTTCAGAGTAGATGTTCGGAAAGAGATTTATAAAAATTAAAATACTACACGTTTGGTTCATTTTTAGAGCTACCTATAGCTTGATACAAAAAACACACCCACAAACTTTAAAACACTGTTTGTATTTATGAAGATTGAATGCTTTAGAGTCATAAAGTTGTGATTCCCACGAGAACCCTTAATTCTATTTTCTTTGTTTCTTTGTTGTGCGGTAGCTTGTATCTGAGACTCCGGGACTCTGAAGGCAGTCCTTTTTTTTTTTTTTTTTTTTTAAATGGATAGGGCGCTTGGGAAGCAGTGTTTGCTACCCTTCTAGAGGAGCAGCAGACATCTGTAATTTTTCAGCCTTCCATGGACACCTGTTTTAGCTGATTCATTCTCGTACCTTATCTTTCTGTATTTTGAGTTTGAGACAGTTGGAAATATTGCCAGTTGTTTTCATTATTTGTTTATTTTTCCAGATAGTTTATTTGGCTTCCGTTTACACTAACACTTAAGCTTTGACCCAGAAGACTTGTAGCCCCTTATTTTTCTCTAAATTATGAAGATTCAGAATGAGTATAGTCAACTTTTGATTATCCAAAGAGCTTGTTAACAGAAATTACTTTAAAAATAAAACACCTCATTATAGTGAGGAAGGCTCGTGTGTGTTAGAATCAAACAGGTCAGAATTGGAGTGGGAACTCCCCAATATTGTCTTTGTATTATCAAAGCAAACATTTTTTGGCACTTAACTGTGTACCAGGCCTTGTGCCAGACACCTTAGATGGGTTATCTCTAAACTTCACATCAGTCATATGAATTGGGTAATATCATTATCTACATTTTACAAGTATGGAAACTGGGGATTACTGAGGTTATTTGCCCAAGGTAACACAGATGGTAGATTCTGCAGCCAGAGTTGGAAACCAGGTAGTTTGCTCCACAGCCAATGATCTAGCATCCTAGATGTGGTCCATTAGGGCTCTCTCTTTTCATCTGTTTGTAAAAGGGAAGTTTTCACTTTCTTCTCAAATCATTGAGAGAGAAACAACTTGGAACTGGAAGTGCAAAGGGAAAATTCTAAAGAAAGCATTTTAAAAAGGAGAAAGAACAAGACAGCGGGACACCATTTCCTATCTCTGGTATTCTCCAAATAGTTGGCACCAATTCTCATTAAAAAAAAAAAAAAAGGCACAAAATGGTGCATATTTTTACACACACACTTTTGTATTATTCATTTAAAATGTGACTACAATTTAATTAATTAAAATGATATACCCCAAATATTGTCTGTCTTGTTGCTGTTTCTCCTTCTTTAGCATAGACTGTGGTCTTGTGCCTTTGGTCCCCAGGGAGGACTTACCACAGTGATCTTACCACAGTGGCTGCCTCAGCAATTCCAGTCTCTCATCATTCCTTCCTTAACCAGAGCATTTCTGAGTCTGTTTGTAATACATGTTGGGTTTCCCTATAAGATTTATTTTGAAAAAAGCATTCTGTAACTTTACCCAAGAAAAGGCTCAAAAACAATTGATATTGAAAGCAGAGAATTAAGAACTAAATATACTTTAAATCTCTATGGAAATATTCTACAGGCTTAACTATTGTTTATCTTATTGGACTTACAAGTTTTCTTGGTGACATTGATTAGTTTGGGGTGAAACCATGTATTTTACAAAATCTAGGTCTTGGGCTTTTTGAGACTTCTGTTAACCTTGAGGACTTGCAGGTGTCAAATACCAGTCTCTCCCTGGATTTACACAATTGCTGCTGACTGCAGGCACGAATTCTAAGCCCACTTACGTTTGCCAGCAGTTCTTCCTGGCATAATGCAAAAGAACGTTGCTCAAGGCTCCAGGGTACAAGAAGAAGAGATTGGCAGTGAATTGGAAGTTGCCATTCATATTTAAGATTTCTTTTCCTTGTAGAATTCAGGTTTGGGCTTTGTTTCTGAGAAACCATTTTTTAAAACAAAATTCTGCTTCCTACTTGACAAGAATTACTAAACTTAGAATTATTTAGTATGGTTAAATTCTAAATTCTTTAAAATACAAAATGGTTTTAAAGAGGTTGGGTCATACTTTCAAATGGAATTTCGTGAAGCCAGAGTATTCGGTGAGTGTTTTAATAAAAACGAAGATACTTTTTAAAAACAAAAATATATAATATGAACTTAAGTCCCACAAACCCAGGAAGCCACTTGGCCTAGGTTTTGGGGCTAAACATAGCACAAGAGAGGTTAGGAACTTTCTCATCCTGACACTTGTACCACACAGCAGGCAGCTGTATGAGTTTTTTGGGTTTTTTCCCCCGCTTCCTTTCATCTTGTTATTTATTTTTGCCTTCTCTGGGGAACCCTAGTTCTCAACAGATTCTTAAGTTATCTATTTCAAATCCATTTATAATTTTTTAGTATCCCTGACATAAGGCACCTTCTGAGTGAATTTAATCTAAGTTCCTTCAGATAAATCTAACAAATATTTATTAGCTATCTACTCTACTGTGTTTCAAATATATATAAAAGTGGGTAAGACCAGCTGGGCGTGGTAGCTCACATCTGTGATCCCAGCACTTCAGAAGGCTGAGGCGGGCAGATCATGAGGTCAGGAGTTTGAGACAAGCCTGACCAACATGGTGAAACCCTGTCTCTACTAAAAATACAAAAATTAGCTGGGCATGGTGGTGCACACCTGTAATCCCAGCTACTCAGGAGGCTGAGGCAGGAAAATCGCTTGAACCCGGGAGGCGGAGGTTGCAGTGAGCCGAGATCGCACCGCTGCACTCCAGCCTGGGCGACAGAGCAAGACTCTGTCTCAAAAGAAAAAAAAAAGTGAATAAGACCATGGCCTTTGCCTCCACAGAACTCACAGTCTGGTGGGAGAGAAAGGCAAATAAATGAGTACTTAGCATACAGTGTAGTGAAGGCAGCAATAGTGACGAATGCCTGGATGTGACGGGACCAATGGGGACTCAGAAAGGGGGCTTCTAAACGCACCTCACTGGGAAAGCAAAGGCTCCCTAAGGGAAGGACTGCTAAGCTGAATCTCACAGATAAGTTAGCATGAGCTAAGGCAAGAAGTGGGGACACAGAGTAGCGTGTTCCGGCACCCAGCAAACACCATATTGCTGGAACATGAAATACAAGGTGGAGATGAGGCCCAGTTAAACTAGTTTAGTAGTAAGAGTGCTGACAAGGAAACTCATATATACTATTAAGAAGCTTTACATCTACTACTGGTAAGTAGTAGGAAGTCATGAAGAAATAAATGACCCTTGAGACTGACAGGGTCATATTGACATTTTATAAGAATAGTTGTTGATAAAAACTGAATGATTAGAGGATGGCAGCTGAATGATTAGATGATGGGATTGAGAACAGTTCAAAAGTAGAGGCCAAAAGCCAAGTTGTCCAAGCAAAAGGTAATACTGAGCCAAAGCAGAGGAAAGAATATACATTTAAGAAATATTTCAGAAGGAAAAAGCAGTAAGTCTTACGATTATGTGCAGGTTGAGGGGTGTGGAGTAGTGTGAGAGAGAGGAGTCAAATTTCACTCATCAGGGTGCCAGTAATCTCAGCACTAAATGAATGCTGGCTTATTAACTGGGCAGTGTGGGAGGTGGAAAGATTCAGGAACGAGATGATAATTTAGTTCATGTCAGCTTTGTATATTTAAATTTTGGAAGGGACTGGTTAATAAAACAAAAATGAAATGCAGCTTTATGATAAGTTGCTGAACCCAGTGGGAGGTTTTAGTTTTTGCCACCAAAGAAGAACTTGTGGCTTAGCCCAGCCATGACTGCATTTTGAAGAAACTATTTAGATTTTCTCGATGGCTGTCTCACTTCTCTTCCAAAACCACTTTGCACTTGGTTCAACTTTGCATTCATTTTTAAACAAAGTTTCTGTTCTCTCCTGCTCCATAGTCTGTATACCTTTTCCCTGATGCAGTATCTCTAGTATCTGGTATTTCCATCTTTCCCCTGCCAATAACTGTCATCACCCCTGTTTTCCTGGAAATACCCAACTACCAAACAACACACACTCAGACACCTGGTTTCTTCTAAATACTTTTTAACCATGAAGCTACAAAAATGAATCATAACAAAACTCCCTTTGAAGCCCCTTTTTAGCTGGCGAAACCAACATTGGTCAGTTGTACAGTATTTAAAAATAAGAAGCACACTTAACCAGTTAATGGATTCATTTACATTAAGGTGCTCATTATCACATTCAAAGTAAAAAATATACATATATATGTTTGTGTGTGTGTGTGTGTGTGTGTATATATGTCTATATGTGTGTACACACACACATACACATACTGAAACAATTCCTTTCTTCCAGGCAAAATACCCTGGAGTCATCCTTGATTTCTCCCCTTCATTTCTTATATTTAATATGTCTAGGAATCCTGCTGCCTGTACCTGCAACATACATCCCAAATCCATCCATTTCTCCCTGTCCTGGTCCTAAGCATCATTATCTTGTTCCTGGACCTTTATACATATGTGCCACAATGGCAGGAATCTTTATCGGTTTTATTCACTACTATGTCATAGAAACCTAAACAGTGCCTAGCACAGTAGTACTCGGTTAATATGTGTGGAATAAGTGAATTAAGTGAAAGAATCAATTAATCCATGTCATCTTACCAGACACACTAACATTTGGAAGGCTAGTTTCACATTAATAGAGAAGCCATATTAAGAGAGCCAAAAGTAGTTTTTTTGTAATTTCAGTTATATAGCAACTGAGTGTATTGGGTGTATTTGATTTTTTAAAATTACTACTTTACTTCCATCGTTGTTACTGTGTATTTGTAATTAAAATTGGTTTTGAAATGTTGCCATCGATGATATTTTCTCCAAAATGGTCATAAATTTAAAAGAATACATTAGGGATGAGAATGCAGTTCTCAGGAATTATTATTATTATTATTATTTTTTTTTTTTTTGAGGCGGAGTCTCACTCTGTCGCCGGGACTGGAGTGCAGTGGCCAGATCTCAGCTCACTGCAAGCTCCGCCTCCCGGGTTTATGCCATTCTCCTGCCTCAGCCTCCCGAGTAGCTGGGACTACAGGCGCCCGCCACCTCGCCCGGCTAGTTTTTGTATTTTTAGTAGAGACGGGGTTTCACCGTGTTAGCCAGGATGGTCTCAATCTCCTGACCTTGTGATCCGCCCGTCTCGGCCTCCCAAAGTGCTGGGATTACAGGCTTGAGCCACCGCGCCCGGCCAGGAATTATTTTTATATTGAGACTATATACTACAGAAATAACAGGAATAGGAAACCTCACTATTAGGCTGCTCTACTGTTTAATCCAGAACTAGAAATTTTAGTACTGGATCCAGGGGAACTATGTGAAAAATAACAGGGAAAGCATTTCACTTTACTTTTTCCTTGCTTAATATACATCTTGCTAAAGAGGAACAATAGAAGGAAATAAATTGACTTATTTTTTCCTGAATTATTTACGTTAATTGCTATATGACCTGAATTTTGGGGATAACTGCCAATATTTCTCTTTGTGCTAGAAAAACTTGGCATTTTGTACTATTCTCCTCAGTAAAATAGCTATCATATGGAAATTTCAGATGGCTCTAATATGTGTTGGCTCCTCTCTACCCCCTGCCCTTCCCTGTCAGTAGGAATGTTAGCTCTTACTGATTTCTCTAATACTTAACTTTTTCTATTGCCAGCGAGGGCTACCCTCCCCTTCCTACTCCTCCACCCTCCAGTATTGGTTTGCACATCTGGCCTGATCTGAGAGGCTTTTTTTTTCCCCCCCCTCAACCCATAATGTTTGGGCCTAAAGTCATAACTGCAGGTCTAGTTTTAAAAATAGCACATGTGGCTTTCAGGTTGAGGTTTCTATTTTCTGTTCTGATTCTAGATTATTCTGTCCCTAAACTGTGGAACCTGAATAGTGCATGCAAATATATTTCTGTAGCTTAAAGTATATTTCTAGATTTTAAGGAAATCACAGAATCAAGAGTCTAGAAATAATTTGAGAACAACAGAGAATTCTAATGTTTAAATGTTTGCAGTACGTTTATATCTAAGCTAATATATGCAGTCTATATATAGTCAAATAATAGATGTTAGATAAAATTAAGAGATGGACTGGCCTCCTGGGATGCTGGAGGGGAGGTGGTGGGTTCTGAGGCCATACAAATTGCGAAACTATTCAGTATGGAAGGACCCACAGCAAAGAAAGGTATTTTGTTTAACTTGGCATTTCCTAAATTTATTTGAGGAAAGAACCCCCCTTTCACATAAGGAAACTTTTCGGCATGCTTCGGAAATGCTAGTGGAAAGAAAGCAAATACTTCAGTTCTAGGCCTGGCTCAGGCATTAATCTACCTTTTCATTTAACAAATATGCATCGAGTGACTACTTTGTGCCACGTACCACTTGAGGTGCTGACAATATATTCAGGGAACACAACAGACAAAAGCCTCTGTCCTTACAGAGCTTACATTCTAGTGGAGGGAGAAAGACTATAAACATAATATGTTAGTATTGCAAGGTAATGAGTGTTTTAGACAGCCATGGAGCAAGGTAAGGGGATTTGGAGTACAGGGATTGTCACTTTAAATATGGCTCTAACTTGAACAAATCACTAAGCCTTATTGTCCCTAATCTATAAAAAAGAAATTATAAATGATCTTGGCCTGCTAGGCTATATGAGTCTACTTTAACACCAGGAATTGTCATATCAAACCATGGTACTGCTGATTCATGAGTATTTCATTGAGTGTTTACAATCACCTTATCAGAAAAGGTGTCTGTCAAAGAAGAGTTCTGTAAGTTTGAATGATTTGTAATTCCACAGAAGAACAAAACACTTAAATAAATGAAGAAAACCATTGCTGGTTCTATTTTTAATCTAATGTATACCTCAATCCAGTACTGAGTAGAAAGTATTTGACTCAAGGACAGGAAACCTGCAATAAAGGTACCAACAGCTTTTCAGCAGATGTTAGCATTCACATATGAGAAAGTTGCAGCAGTGCGCACATTGTGCTTCTGCCCTAGATCCTTATGTAAATAGGATGTCCGTGACTTGATGTTGAAATGACCTTTCAGACAGTATTCTATTGCCACATGCCTGAGCTTGTATCCCAGAGTAATTAGACGTTTTGACTTACACATCTTGGTATACAGTGTTTATGCTAATTATAAATGTCTGAAAGTTTCCTGAAACTTTTTCTTTGTAGCTTTTTATCGAAGACAGACAGGAGGTCGGGAAGAGGGTTGTGGATTGTGGTCCTAAGCCTTTGATTTTCAGTCTCTCATTTTTGGAATGAAAATTAAAATCTGCTTTTCCAGTTGCCAAGACATGGTGGTATATTTTTATATTCTTCATCTTGAACAAGAAACTGTGTGGAATCCCAGCCTTTTAATACTTTTTAAATAATATTTTATTCTTAAGGCATTTAGCTAAAAATTCAAGATCGTGAGTCCCTAAATAAAATGTTATTCCCAACTGACCTGTAGGAAAAGCTTAAATTACTAAAATTAAAATGGAGAAGTTTCTATCTCACAAAGGAACGGTCTTCCAATATTGTTTTAAAATCAGACCTCAAAACTTATTTCCTGCAGTGGTTACCTCAGTCCTCAAAAGCTGACCCTAGGTCTACCGTAGCAGTCAGTATGTTTTCACTTCCTCCTCCTCGTATTTCATGAACCTGAAGGCTAGTATTTAAAAAAATGTTTTATAACCATTTTGGAAAAAAGAACCGTCTAGATACACTGTGGCATAGGCTCCTACATATCAGAGAGGACTGATGCATATCCACAGGGGTTCCTCTGAAACTCTGTCTGAGTGGCTTTAGATTAGACAAGGTCTCGGACCCACCCTAGCTCTGGCTTTCAACAGTCCCACAGGTTCTTCTCTGCTCTGAAGTTGCCATAGTTTAGTTCTAAAGCTTCCCTCTCACCAACTTGCTCTAATTGTCATATAGTACCTGCTCTTTCCAATAAGTCTCCTGCTTTCCTGTCCATTGGCCAAATTGTTACACAGCCTTACCAGCCATAAGTGTAAGTGCTACCTTATATACCCATTTCATTCTTAAGATACAATTAAGAATGAAATGGATATTGATACAATTAACTTTGTATCTAATTAATACATCTTCAAAAAATTAGGTGCACTAAGTCTACAAACCGTTTTGAAATTTTAAGGATGTAAAATTTGCCTGAAAACATCTTGCTCTTGAAAAGCTTCAGATTAGCTCAGACCATACCATCTGCATTGATGCTGCTCTGAAACTACCAAGAAAAGGCAATGTAGAACTCTGATTGGCCTGGGCTCCATGTCCCTTTATTCCCTAACCTCTAAGCTCCACTTCAGCTCCACAGCTGGAAAGAAACTCATGACATGCATCAAGAGTCACCCTTTGGTCCCAAAGTGAACATTATTTGCCCTGATGCCTGCCCCTGCCCTGTCTGCATACTGCTCAAATATATCCATAGTGTTGCACATGGGTACGAGAGACTGTTGAGAAGTTCTGCTATCAGAGGCGAGGACAGAGGTGGTTTGTTACTGATCTTTAGCAGTCTGAGAATCTTATTGTGTGTGGCATATGGTAAGAACCAGGAAAAATGGTAGGGATTGAAAGCACTCTGCGGATAAATTACTCTGTATTTTTTTAAGCTGAAAACTACACTATTTTTTTCTACTTGTTATTGCCAGAGGCTTTTAGAACTTAGTAGGGGAACAGAATTCTCAGAGAGTGTCATTCTACCAAGATTCACTTTCATTATCTTCAAATCATCTTTTCTTATTTTGAGTTTGTTCATAGTAAGTTATATTTTTAAGACCTTCTTTTAAAAAAAATAACCAGAGTAGGTGTTACAATAAAAGTATTTTTAAATAATGCCCGTTAAGCCATTTGTTTATTTGCTGGCTTCATGGTACTTAGAAGAGTGTGCAGAAGTTTATTTGCAGTAGGAACTTAATCTTCACATTCTTTCTATAGCTAAATATTCTTTAAATATGGCCCATGTGTGCTGCTTATCTTTGCTTTTCAGTTCCTCCTGATTGGAAGTTATAAAACTAGAATAAGTATTTCAAATAAGTTAAAATGGATCCTTTCGTTTGAAATAAAATGGGTATTTATTTTAGGGTACCCTAAATAAATATATTTAGGGTAAATATATATATTTAAATATATATTTGGGATAAATATATTTATATATTTCTTTATATATGCTATTTTTCTCCACTTATTCATTGACTTTCAGAAACCCGTGAAGTCAGAATTCTGACTTCTTTTTTTTTTCACTTTATTTTTATTTTTATAGAGATAAGGTCTCACTATGTTGCCCGGGCTGGTCTCAAACTCCCAGGTTCAAGTGATCCTCCCACCTCAGCCTCCCAAAGTGCTGGGATAACAGGTGTGAGTCACCACACCCAGCCTGTGACTTCTTTTCTAAGGGGATGACCTATTTCTGTTTATAATCCAAAATTTCTCAGCCTTGGCCGTATTGATATTTTGTACTGCGTAATTGGAGGGAATGTCCTGTGCAGTGTAGGGTGTTTGGCAGTATCTCTGGCCTCCCACTACATGCCTGTAGCACCCTCCCAGACCAGATGTCCTCTGGGGGACAAAATTGCCCCTTGTTAAGAACCACTGTTCTAATATCTATGTGTAACACAAATTTCAAAACACTTTGGTGAGTACATAGCATGGATTATGATTTTTTAAAAACTTTGTTTCTTTTTAAGCTGATTCTATTCTGGTCATGATCATATTTTTTAAATCTGTAGCTTTTTTCCTACTGAAGAGACTTTTAAAAAACAAGAATATGAAAGTCTTCTGTGTCCACCATCAGGCCAGACTATAATGGTTTAAGAGAAAAAAATGCATAGAAAGATAATTATTTTACCTTAAAAAGCATAAATGTTACTTAAGAAGTTAAGATCGGGTGGTTTGGAGGATGAGACAGGAAAAAGCTACATTTAAGTAACCTAAAGGTTTGTTAAGAGCTTTCCGTAACACTCTGTTTAGTGGACATTTGAATTAAAAGAGTCCAGCCATTAAGTTAAAAGTTTTCACTAAAAGAACACTGCCCATTTGCAGAATTTGAGTACAGACTCCAATCACTCTTGAAAAATAGGGCGAAAAAAACTGTACAATTCAACCTTTTAAAAATGCAATTTAGTCCGGTCGCAGTGGCTCACGCCTGTAATCCCAGCACTTTGGGAGGCCGTGGCGGGCGGATCAGGAGGTCAGGAGATCAAAGACCATCCTGGCTAACACAGTGAAACCCTGTCTCTACTAAAAATACAAAAAATTAGCCGGGTGTGGTGCCGGCGCCTGTAGTCCCAGCTGCTTGGGAGGCTGAGGCAGGAGCATGGTGTGAACCCGGGAGGCGAAGCTTGCAGTGAGCCGAGATGGCGCCGCTGCACTCCAGCCTGGGCGACAGAGAGAGATTACGTCTCAAAAAAAAAAAAAAAAAAATGCAATTTGGAGTCTCCCAGATGGGATGGTCTTCCGTTCTCTGATAGGTATGGAAGTACTACTATACTCCCAAACCTGAGCTATGCAGTAGGGAAAACTTTAGGTCTAAACCGAAGCTGGAGCCTCATAGGAAGATGAAACATCATATGGAGATGAAACCTCTTTATGGTTTTTAAAACAATATGGTTAAAAACCACTTTAAAATTTTCTCCAGCCAGGTTATACAGATCTAGATGAAGGGTTAGAGGAAAAAATGGAAGTTAAATGAGTCATGCCTAGGGAGGGGATTTCATTCAGGTGTCCACACCCTTCTTACCTATCTAGACATATCCCTTCTCTGTCAGCAGAACCCTGCTCTTCCCAAAAAAACAAAAGCAGGCATTAGTGAATACTGTTCTACCAGTATACAGGTAGACTTATGTTCTCTTGTGCCTGACGCAAGCATTCCTTTGGCTCCTGCTTGCCTCTACTGCTGTAGGGTTAAGAAGTTGCCAATATATGTATGTCAACTAGGTGCTGAGTGTGCACACCCAATAAAGCAGCCTGATGAGTACCTGCCTACAGAGTAAATTAAGACTTGTTCACAAAGTTACAGCACTTTAGAACTGGGGAAGCTTTTGGGAATTAAAGAGTAACGTTAGGGCCCTCAAAAGATATTTATAAAATAGGTAAAAAAAACAGAAACTTGTGCTAGGAGTTGGCTCTAATTTAAAATAGGGCGTCAAAGCTAGTTTAAATTCATGGATGATGGAGGCTCTATGGAGTATTACCTATCTATAGTATCTTTGGTGAAATTTGACCTTTTAAAGCTCTACACAAGTTGTCTGAATCTCCTTTGAAAAAAACATTTTTCTTTGACTTATTTCTTCTTGTTCATTTATTCCTTCAACAAACATTTATTATATGTCTACTATGTACCAGATACTACAAATTGTCTCCCTTCTTACCTTTCTTTCTTTTTACCTTTTTTCCAGGGTTGGGAGGAAGGGAAGGCAGGAGTTGGTGGCTGCAGTTCTTTCCTGTAGGTCAAGATTTGGGAGACTTTTAGATTAAGCAAGTCAGAGGTCGCAGGTTGTCTTGCAGGGCAGAGCAAGGGCAGGAATCATATATGCCTGTGCCCATGCCTGTGCACATTCATGAGTGTGTGTGCATACACACTAAGCAGCAAGTTAGCGCTGAGTCTTCAGCTTATAATGGAAAGGACAGATTTTTTGGAGAATGAGGATTATAAAACACTTTTCCCTTCCCTACTTGTTGCTAAATTACTAAGACTGTATGTTTGGGAGCTGAAGTCGTATTTCACATTCTTGCCAACTAATCCTTTTTTTTTTTTTTTTAATATCACCTAACAGCATGCAGACCCAAAGGAGGAAAGGTTTCAGACACTAGGAAGAGTGGAGCAGTTGAAGGACAGAAGATTCCAATTGTACACACCTTTTTTGAGCCCCTACTGTGTATCAGGCAATGTGGCCGATGCAGGACCTCAGTGGTCTTTAACAACTCTGTCCCTTTGCTCCTGGGACTTCCCATCTAGTAGGGAAGCCAGCCCTTGAGCAAGAGTGTAGAAAATACATCTGCCTGTGGTGAAACCCCGTCTCTACTAAAAATAGAAAAAAATTAGCCGGGCACGGTGGCAGGCATCTATAATACCAGCTACTCAGGAGGCTGAGGCAGAGAATTGCTTGAACCCAGGAGGCGGAGGTTGCAGTGAATTGCTTGAACCCAGGAGGCGGAGGTTGCAGTGAGCCAAGATCACGCCACTGCAGTCCAGTCTGAGCAACAGAGCGAGACTCTATCTCAAAAATAAATAAATAAATAAAAATTAAAAATTAAAAAACAACAAAAAAGAAAATACATCTGCCTCTTCCACAGTGTTGCCTGGGGCTCAGCCTGGGAGTGACCTACAGAATCATCTGTAGGCTGCAGACCCTGTTTCTGTAAACATGAGGATGTATAATGGAATCTTAGGGCAGCAGTTTTTACCTGTGAATGTAATTATGGCATTAACCTTATGCTGTTACTCTTGTTCAAAAATACTGCTACAAGAAGCAGGAATTAAAATGAAACGTGTTTTTTTCTTAAAGGAGCCAAAGATTCGGATATGGACTCTATCTCAGAGACTGCTTCAATATATATGAGCTATTTAGAAGGGGGTCATGTAAGCCAGACAAAACTTGTATAGCTCAAAAGAGGAAGAGCTTTTTACAAATTCACTAATAACTCTTTCATAGGAACTGTAACCATTTGCTACTTTGAAATGAAAAGGGTTCCTCTTATAAACTAATAGAAACTACTGAGCAGAAGTGATTACTGACACTTAAAGGTAGAAAATGGAAATAAGAATCTGGTGAGTTATAGGCACATTTGCCAGATTCCTTGAATTGTTTGGTCATTTAAATGCTGTAAGGATGTATATATCAAAAGGGCTTCGGTCTAAAATGATTTTCACTAGAAAAACCAATAAGTCAGTCTTAAGACTTTTCTATGGCAAATTTATAATTTGAGGCATTTCTCTCTTTTCCCCCCATTTTAGCTTGTCAAAATTCCCAAAAATGATCCCCTCAATGAAGTTCATAACTTTAACTTCTATTTGTCAAATGTGGGCAAAGACAACCCTCAGGGCAGCTTTGACTGCATCCAGCAGACATTCTCCAGGTAGGTACTTTTCAAGGTACACCGAAGGGGAAAAATTTTTTATTTAAGATGGTTTTAGAAAATTAAACAATAAAGTACATAATAGTCATCCATAAATGTGTATTAAATTGAATTACAGAGCTCATTTATTTATCTGAAAAATATTAAGCACCTACTATATAATAGAAATTTCATTAGTAATGGGGATATAATCACAACAGTTCAAAGATTTTTGGTCTAATGGGGCTTTTAATGTACAGAAGATATTTTTTACCTATGAAAAATGCAGTTTTTAAAAACTAAAGGCAATTTGAGGGTTTTTTAAGAAACATTTAATTCATTGAATTTAAGCAAGAATCTTAAAGCATATTTGAGGCTCACACTCCAGAGTAAAGAAGTTAAAAATATCCATCTTGCATGCTTCTCTTCCTTCTTCCCTGTTCAAGCCATGTTCTAAGGTAGAAGGTAGATTTTTAAACATCTTTATTCTACAGCTGCATGGAAACTAGAAATTAACCCAGTAAAGCAGTCTCTTCTTAAAAAAAAAAAAAAGGAGGAAGGAAGACAAGAATGTACACACCCTGGGGTACCATGGAACGCTTATCTACTTAGATCCTCTGTAAACAATAAGCCACTTGTTTCACTCTTCATTGCTTTGGTTGTTTCTGATTAAAAAGGCCCTTGAGCAGAAGGAGTTTGTTCTGCCCCTGGATATAAGACAAGGGAGGTTAGGGTCTCTCTTATTTCCTCATCATGTAAGGCTTTGACATTAGCCCCAAGTATCCCTCTCTCTTACTTCCTCATCATGTAAGGCTTTGACATTAGCCCCAAGTATCCTTCTCTCTTACTTCCTCATCATGTAAGGCTTTGACATTAGCCCCAAGTACCCTAGACCAGCATATCTCTGTGACTTATCTGTGCAGTACTTGAAACTGTGTAAGTACTTGCTCAATGTGGAGGAAAAGAAGGAAAGTTATGTTTCCAGCAGGTACGGGAGGCAGAGATACAAAATAAGACACTGACAGAGTTTTACATTTATCCTCCCATTTAAGGTGACTAAGTAACTTTTTGTTAATCTGTCATTTTCCCCAAGTATATATTCAATTTGCTTTCTGAAAATTACTCACCTTCAAACTTAAATGTTTTGGCATAAATTGCTATATTGTAGATTACATAGACTCTTCTGTGCTGTCCACTGTGGTGGCCACTGGCCACATTGGCTATTTACATTTCACCTGATAAAAAATTAAATAAAATTTAAAATGTCATTACACAGTCACACTAACCACATTTTATGGTCTCAGTAGCTACATATGGCTATCATAGTGGACAGCACAGTTATATAACATTTTCACTCTTGCAAAATGTTCTATTGATCAGCACTATGATAGATTCTAGAATCACCAAGTATAAGGGTCCTTAGTGATTGTGTGAGTCAATCCCTTCATTTCACAGGTAACTAATCCCGAGTTACATAGCTGGTTAGTTAGTGGCTAGGCTAAATGAGAACTGAGTTCTTCTAACTCCCACCCCAGTATTGTTTATACACTACATGGTACACTGATTTTTAATTGTGGTGCTTGTCTCTAGATTGTTGTTTTATTATAGTGAGCACATTTTGATAACAAATTGAACAGTGTCCACTTAGGAATTTTATTAAGGAGCTTAATCCTCTCTTCAAAACCATTCATATCATCGTAAGTAATATGGCTTTACTGTTATATTATAAATACCCTGTGTGGTTATTTCTACCTTCCTTGTTTGGAAAAGGATTTAAGGTTACTTACAAAACTATATGTGATGCAGTAAGAGAATAGAAACACTTATTGTGAGAATATTGGGGCAAATGTATCCCAAATGTATCCCCTCTGTATAATCCAAGGTCCTTTATAAAATGAATGGTAAGGGTATAAATTGAAGTCTGCCACTAGGAAAACAAAAGCACTGGCTTTTGTTCTCACATTTTCACTTCGCAGCCTAGCAAGCTGACCTGTCTGTAATCTGGCTCCACCTTTTCCATTCAATTTGATTTCCATTTTCCTTATGGATCTTTTCTCTCTGACCACAGCGCATGCTCTTCAAGGTCAGAGGCTTTCTTACGCCCTTTTTCTAGTTTCACACTGCTGACTGAGCTCAAAATACATGCTTATTGACTCAACCTGGAGATAAAAGGGTAAAAACAGATGCTCAGTAAATAAATGTTCAACAAATACAAATTAGTCTTCTTATCTATATTTTTAAACTTCCTTGATTCTCACTTTTCTCCTATGTAAAATGAAATCAATCTCACAGTCAAAATTGCCTTTCAAAAATTCCTTAACTCTACTCATTTTCAGGCTTAGTGAAAAATATGTAGTCTGGGACCTATAGTGTATAATAATGCACACTTAATAAGCGAAGGAAACGGTGAGCTAGGCTAGAGAAAGACTAGGGGAACATTTATATACATTTGTCTAAAACATTTAAACTTTCAGGGTAACTCGGTTGAGAAGGGATGAGTGAATAATTCTAGAGAGTACCTTCTTGCCTACAGGGTTTAGCTCCATTTGTTTTGCATAAAGATCTGTTTTCTGACTTTGCATGAGTGGCGGTATCTTCAGCTTATTCTCACTATGTAAATTACTTAGTAAAAAATAGGAAGAGATGTTGAAATACCAACTTTCTGCCACCAGACCTTCATTCTATTGCAGTCATTTTCTCCCACTCTCCCTGCTCTCTCCCACTTCCTCTGAGGATGACCTTCTCCTCTCTCAGCATTCCTCTCTCAGTGGTTTTTTCCCCCCTTTGGCATGCAAACATGCTCAAATCTATCTTATTAAAAAAGAAAACAAAAAACAAAAACAACCTCTCTTACATTCACTTCTCAACCCAAAGTCTGGCTTCAGTGCCCACCATTCCACTGAAACTGCTTCCCCAAGGGAGCTGTGACCTCTCTGCCCCCAAAATCCAGTGGATGCGTTATTGGTTCCTTATTATTCTGGACTTGATGCCAGTGTTGCACACTGTTGACCACTCTCTCCTGCTTGAAGCCTCTGTTCCAGTGGCTTACGTTACATAGTACTCTTCTAGTTTCCTTCCTACCTCTATAGCTGTGACTTTTCAGTCTCATGTGGTCTTCTTTTCTTCCTTTTGCTTAAAACTAGTGTTCTTCACAGTTGCTTCCCTCCTGAGACCCCTTCTCTCCTCATTCCTTCAAAGTCTCCATCTCCAACACTGAACTTAATTTCTTTGTCCCAGGCCTATCTTCCAACCTGTCCATCATCTTGTGTTCAGTGTTTCAGGACATAGCAGCTTCCGTATACTTAGTAACCTGGGCATGATCTTTAACTTTTTTCCCCCACCTGCCTCTGACCGTGGCTAACTACTGACCAAGTTTTGTCAATTCCGCCTCCTCACTATCTATAGAAGCTGTGTACTACTATACATTCTCACTGCCCTACTCTGGTTCATGCCATCACTTGTTGCCTGTAATCCTTCAGTAGCATCCCAACTAGCCTCTCTGCTTTCCTTCTGGTGTCCCCCTTCCTCTCAATCTATCCTCCATCCAGATTGAGCTTTCTGCAATACAGATGAGTTATGTTCTCTCCCCTGATTTCAGCCTCTCGTTATCCTTTGGATAAGGTCCAAAACCTGTAACACATGACCCTCAGAGCCCTTTGTGATATATTTCTCATTCCCTCTTCAGCCTCAGCTCTGATTGTCCTTCCCAGTGTTCTTTGGACAATTTGAAAACCTTCTTTCTACTCTTCCTGGGCCTGCACAGATTAGTTGTCCTCCCGAAACATTTTCATTCTTCTTCCCCCTTGCCCAGTCATCTTTCTAGATCACCTCAGGCATCACTTTCTCTGGGAAGTCCAGGTGAGATTACCTTTCTGGGAGTCCTCTGCTCCCTGGAATTTGTCACACTGTGTTGTGATTTCCAGTTTGCCCATCCTTGTCACCCTTGAAGGAGGGACCACAACTGTTAGTTCCTGTCACAACCTCTGTGCCTCACACATTGCTAGGCATGCAGTCCCTGCCCAATGAATATTTATGAGATGAATTAACTGTTTTTTTTTTTTAAATACCATTTGTAAAGACAGTTATTAACAATTTATAAAGATTTTATCAGCCAGGTGCAGTGGCTCATGCCTGTAATACCAGCACTTTGGGAGACCAAGGCAAGTGTTCACGAGGTCAAGAGATCAAGACCATCCTGGCCAACATGGTGAAATCCTGTCTCTACTAAAAATACAAAAATTTGCTGGGCGTGGTGGCATGCGCCTGTAGTCCCAGCTACTTGGGAGGCTGAGGCAGGAGAATCACTTAAACCCAGGAGGCAGAGGTTGCAGTGAGCTGAGACTGCACCACTCCACTCCAGCCTAGCAACAGAGCGAGACTGTCTCAAAAGAAAAAAAAGAAAAAATTATCAACCCTTATTTCTTTGTATTATAACAAAGTTACTTATAATTAAGTTTGGAAATAGATGATCAGAGCTGTAGTGTCACTTTCATTAGTTTTATATTCCAGTTTGTTTTCAGGCCATAGCAATTTCTTTATAAAATACCAGTTATGACTGTGACTATGATCCCCCTAATATTAGCATGTTACTTTGAAACAGAGCCATCTTCTAGGTCCACGTTAATATTCATGATTATTTCAATAAAAGTTTTTTTTTTTTTTTTTTTTTTTTGGGATGGGGTCTTATTCTGTTGCCCATTCTAGAGTACAGTGGCGCCATCTCAGCTCACTGCAACCTTCACCTCCTGGGGTCAAGAGACTCTCCCACTTCAGTCTCCTGAATAGCTGGAACTTCAGGGACACACCACCACGCCCAGCTAGTTTTTGTAGAGATAGGGTTTCTCCGTGTTGCCCAGGCTGGTCTCAAACTCCTAAACTCAAGCAATCCACCTACCTTGGCCTCCCAAAGTGTTGGGATTACAGGCGTGAGCCACCGTGCCCCAACTGAAAAAAAAAATTATATAAAAATCATTTGCCCTGTGTTTTCTTCAACATTTGCTGTATAAGTAGGTCATCTTATATAGAGATTTAACAAAGTAAGTGCAAATTCTGCAAATTTTTAGGAACTTTTTGGACTAATAATATTAAAGTAAGCTTTAATGTTTGTCAGTATTTTAGCCTTAAAATACCCTATTTAAAATAAAGACTGTGTGGTGATTCCATTTCAGCTAATCAGTCCAAAGCATGTATATTGTGGCTTTACTAAAAGTAAACTTTTTAACTTTCCTCATATCAGTGTTAGATAATTCTTTAAAATAGTTAACAGTTAAATAAAAGAACTATAATGCCCATCGGAACTCTGGTCTCGCTCCAAATACTGATTTTTTTTCTTTTTCAAAATCTTATGGATTTGGTCTCTGAGAGCTCACTTCATCCATTATATAAAGAATATGAAAAAAAGTGACGTGAAGAGGAGTATCTTAGGTGTTTTAAATAACATTTGCATTTAAAAATTAATATTAGTTATTTTAGGATTGCAAACTTATTTGGGCTGCTGATTTTAGGATTATATAATTCTTGTTTGTCTTTATTGTACAAAATGAAGGTCATGTCTAACAAAGCCACTGACTTACTTGACAGCTCTGGAGCTTCCCAGCTCAATTGCCTGGGATTTATACAAGATAAAATTACAGTGTGTGCAACAAACGACTCATATCAGATGACACGAGAAAGAATGACCCAGGCAGAGGAGGAATCCCGCAACCGAAGCACAAAAGTTATCAAACCCGGTGGACCATATGTAGGTTTGTATAGATATCTTTCTTCCTCTTGCTGATTGATTGGAATAATTCAAGATCACCATAGGTAAATACCAGTAATATTAACTTAATGAAAACATAGAAACTAGTTTTCAGAACATTTTGGATAACATGGTGAGGAAAACAAAGTTATTTGTACTCTTCAGACTGCTGGTAAATTGAAGAGCATATTTTAAAGTTCTGTGACTTTCCTAAATCCTGAATCTTCTGTTGGCTACTCACTATTATTTTATAGTACTGGGATCTGGTCACATTACTGCGTGAAGTTGCAATCGTGGTACCGTTGTGTTTTCTTTGTCACTAGATGGTGTAATTTCAGTGATGGATACTATGGTTCTTGTTTTGCCTTTTTGTAGGGCTATTTTTATAGTAAAATCTATTAGAATTTATGGGTTGATAATCTCATTATTGAAGATTTTGCTTACATTTTCAGAGCATCTTTGTACAACAAGGATTTTTCATTACAAAAATATAAAATGTGCTTATAGCAAAGCACTACAACAGAGCATTAGAGTGATGTCTCTTTGGTGCCTCAGTTGTGACCCTTATCCTCATCTATCCGTTAATTAAGACCCTATCCAACCCCCATCACTTTTATCATTAGCTCACTCAAGTGTCTATCAGATTGAAGGGAAGTGAGACCAGACTTGCAAGATGAATCTCTCCTTTATGAGCAGTGACCTGAACAAACTTTAAGGAGTCAATTCATGGTGACTATTAACAGTAATAGAATTATCAAGAGTGAGGAGGAGGTCTTTGAGTCCTTGGTCAATTTAGTAACACAAGTCACTCTATAGTAAATGATGAAAGGATATTAATTTGGAAACTGAAACACTCACAGAAAGTCTCTTGAACAACCAAGTCCCTTAACTAGCATCTTTCCAATGTTTGGCTTCATTCTACTTCTGTTTTCCCATTACTGATCCAGCTACAGTACATTCAGCTTTGAGAAGCTCCTGTAGTGTCTTTAATAAGTACTTCTTTGGAACAAAGCCAGTGCTCCTGGAGCTTGGTGCTTAGCTTAGATACATTTAGTTTGGTTTAACAACAATTCATCCCCTTCCCAGATATCGGTACCCATGGGGCCTAGTTCCCTGCTCAATAAGTTACTAGCAATGAGACTTTTCACCTTCTCTTTCCTGCTTGAGTGAGGTGGCAACTTCCAGCCTCCCTTCTTTCTCCTTCATCCTCAAAAGTAACTTAATTAATTTTCTGGGCTAGTAGACTAAATCTCAAATTGTTTTTTAAAACACACAAGATCTACCACACTTACATTTAAGCACAAACTATGAATGATCTACCCCTGTTGCTTAGAAAATACCGTTTTCCAAGATGGAAACCACCCAGTACCACCATTTTATAAACAGTGAGGCAAATTGTTGTGTTTGACAAAGCAATAGAAGACTGAAACCATCAAAACAATTTTTTCCTTCCCAATATAACTAGCTGAAAAAACAAAAAACCCTCCCCTTGATTTATTCCAAAGCTTGAAAATCAGCAATGATGACTGCAGTTTTCCATTGAATGGTCCTTGGGTGTCGTCTGTGTTCATGTGTTTTTGTTTGTTTTCAAAGAGTCAGGTACAGTTTGTTTATAGCTTTACTCAACAGACTTCAACACCCAAAATCCCACAGTCCATATACTTCCTAATGTTACTGGGAATTTTAGAACTTGCAAAGTTTCTTATAGGTACTACAAATAATTTACATACATTTTGGAGGTGACCACAGGAAATTTGAGGTTATCAGAGTTTACATGTGAACCAAATTACACCTCCCCTCTCCTAAGAAAAGCTGGCCTCCCTCTATACACCCTCCTCCTCCCTGCAGAGGCCTGTGGCAATCTGCCAATCCGGACACTCTGTAGGCCTTTTCCTCTTTGCTTTGTCCTCAGTGTCCTAGCCACTCACCATCAGGGCAGTGTTCTTATGTGGTTATAAATCTTGTCATTAACCTTCTCAGCCTTTTATTCTCTAGGTCAAATAACCCCAGCTCCTTTTATCTTTTCTTAGTATGGCCTGTGTCCCAACCCTTTAATTATTGTATTGCTCTCCTCTGGACTGCCTCCAATTCTTCACCTCAGAGTTCAAAACTGGCCACACTACTCTTAAAAGTCTGAGCAAGGCTGGGCGCGATGCCTCACACCTGTAATCTCAGCACTTTGGGAGACCGAAGCGGGCGGATCATGAGGTCAAACGATCGAGACCATCCTGGCCAACATGGTGAAACCCTGTCTCTACTAAAAATACAAAAATAAATTAATTGGGCATGATGGTGCACACCTGTAATCTCAGCTAAGTGGGAGGCTAAGGCAGGAGTATTGCTTGAATCCAGGAGGCGGAGGTTACAGTGAGCCAAGATCGTGCCCCTGCACTCCAACCTGGTGACAGAGCGAGACTCCGTCTCAAAAAAAAAAGAAAAAAAAAGTGATCATTTCTGAATAAAGGGGAGCAATGGATTCAAGTATCCGGATTGGCTTTTTTTGTTGTCTGTTTTGATTTTTTTTTACTGTGTTTTGTTTGTTAGGTCATGTTTTGATCTTTTTCTTTTAACCTTATCCATTGCTAGCCCTTTCCCATATATTGTTTTCCTTCCAGGCAGCTCAGTCTGTATCTTCCTGCCTCTTTCAGTGTCTTAAAACTGTCTGATTCATTCATTTCTTTAAAATATCAATCACCCTTCAATACTAATAAAACCCAGCACTTACTGAGTGCTTGCTGTGCACAAGGCACTGGTTAGCACTCACATGTAGCTGCTCATTGGAATCTCATAATCACCCTATGAAGAATGTTATGCTTCTTTCTGTATTTTACATACCAAATTGTTGGTATCAGCAAATAGCAAATTATATGAGTATGATCTCATTAACAAGTTTTGTGCTTTTCTTAAAGACAGTAAGATATACCCCTTTAATTAATAATAGACTATATCACATAAAATGACACCAAAAGTTCACCTATGCCAGCTTAGAGGTACCTGCAGGACAAGGTTTCTTTCAACAATGTAAGCCTGGGTAGAAGACCAATGAGAATAATGCTGACCCCACTGTGGCATGGTGGTAGCATGATGCCACCTGACAGCTAGACTAGGGAGGAAGGCCAGTTCGAGGCAGTGAAGACTGTGTTCCTAGGTGTCACCTGGCCTAATCACCCAGGAATATGAGTTTCTGCAACCCTCTTGTGGGCAGAAGAAACCAAAACCTATTTGCCTAGAGAGAAGCAGGAAAGGCTTTAATGTAGAAAACATTATCTTCCAGTAATATTTTTACTTGTAGTCATGACATTTATGTCAGTGGTAAACTATGTTGTATTGTTATAATTCCTCTCCTTTGTTAAAAAAAAAAATCACTAATCACCACTGCTTCTAGTTCACCAATATTTTAAGTCTGCTCACTGACTTCTGCCTAAATTCTGGAAGTGTCTTAAATTATGAATTTTTATATGTACTAATACTTGTTTAGGTATACAAAATAACCAGTCTAATTTCTAGGATTCTGTTTCCAATTTTTCCAACTTCCAGCCCAATTTTTTTCAAAAAAATTGAAAATTATTTTTTCAATTTCTACCCTTTGTGAACAAACCTCCTTATTTTTGATGACAGACAAATCATTTAACATCTTACTTTTCTCAATATTACAAAAAAAAAAAAGGTGGGTATTTGAACTAGACAAGATCTAAAGTCCTTTATAGTGCTAACATTTTGTGAATGTTCAGTATATATATTTTGGTAGTAAACTTTTTGAAAAAGTAGTCACAAATGCCAAGTAGTGGAGATTTCCTTTGCAATGGCTTATGTAGTTAACCGTGACAGAGTCATGTCATTGTCATAAGCCTGCAGATGTTTTTAAAGCCTTGGGTCTGTGTTGCCAGGGCTTCTGGTCAGGTTCCACAGAATGGAAAAACAACTGCAGAAGGTGGCTGCAGTCCCTTCTCGCTTTGTGATGGACGTTTTAACACCTTCCTTTCAGACTGTTTACTCAGAGCCATTAGACTGAGGGGTAAATACTTTTGCCATCTTTATTAAATGAAGAAGCTAGAATTGGACTCCTTGTTATGAAACAACAATTTAGTTGTAGTCCCAGATTACACAGCCCTGCCGGAGCCACTGCTACTGTTTATATAAAGAGCCCAGGGAATTGATTAGCATTTGGGTCTGGGAAGAGAATTAGGTTCTCCTATAGGTTTTATTAAAATGACTTTTTCTGAGATAAATATAAAAAATAAATCCTTTCTTCTGCCCACTTGGAACCTGACATTTTCTTGCTTTACTTTTTCATTTTTCCTTTTAGCATCTCAATTCTGTAAGTACCTTTGTCATGGATGTTTTCTTCATCTGTAGCCTGTCTTTCCTTAAACCAGAGGATTCCTTCCTTGTTGAACAGGCACAGAAGAGATAGGGAGGTAGTTGACAAGTGATCTTTGAGTGTCATTCAGTGGTCCAGTGTGGCTGAGTTGTTATTTCAAGTATTTGAATGAAATATGAGGTACCCCTAACTAGCTGTCTAAAAGAAAAATGAGGTAAAGGACAAAGTGAGTGTTTTGGGAGTAGGGGATTCATGGGGAGGTAACAGTCTAGCAATGGGCCCCAAGTAAGACTCCAGTTCTGTCTTCTCTGGATCAGGCTCTTACTTTCTTGCCAAACATCATACTTACATCCCTTTTAAGGGCAAAGTTAGCCTCCCTCATTTGTTTTCTCCATACCTGCTCTGGGGAAGCATGGGCATAAACCCAGTAGACCTTGGAGACCTCCTGAGACAAGGATCAGAGGTGAATCAGAGGTACAGAGGAGGCAGGGCACCTGAAAAAGTACTGTTACTTTTTTCTCTTTTTACTTTTATTTGCCTTGCCACTTGAATTCATCCTAAATGACCAGTCCTAGTGTGTGTAGCTTAGCTAACAAACAAAAAAATTCTCTGCCCATCCCCCTTCCCAGACAGAAAGAAGGGCTTCCCAGTTAGCTTGGTTTGGGGAAGAGTTAAACAAACTTCTTTTTTGCAAGACTTGTTAAGGGGGAGGGAGTGTGGAATTTATAGCATTTTCTAAACTTGTGACCTTGACTCTATTTTTAAAAAATAGTATTCCTTAAAATTTTAATAGGAAATAATATTTGTTAACGCTGTTGCAACTGGGAAATGCTGGATTACATGGTTTCGCCTTGCCACATTAGAAATTTCAGTGTGTATTCACAGTCTGGCAGCCTGGCAATGTGGGGAAGTATGGCCTGTGTTGATTCCTGCTCCTCTGCTTACTTGCTCTCTTGCTGTCATTCATTTAGTCATCAAATACTGATTCAAGGTATGCTAGTGGACAAAGCAGCCACTGCCCTGCCCTCATAGAGTTTATAGCCTAACACAAAGCAACAGCAAACATTAGGTATTTGTTCATAAAACCTTTCCCACAAAGACTTACAGGCAGGAAAATTAGGTATTAATCAAATCACAGAACCTCCCAAATGCTAAGTGAGGACTTTACCCTTTGAGCATATCCCATTAAAAGCCTCAGTTTTCTCATCTGTGAAAGGGGACGATACCTGCCTTTTCAGGTTATTGTGAGACCTAATGAGATAATATGTATGCAGCTCTTAGCACAGTGTCCCCCACATAATTGGTGCATAGGTATCCAGCTGACGTTGATCCAGCTGTCTCTAATTGAAGAAAAATACAGAAACCCCAATCTAAATCTATCTCTAAAACTCTAATTATAACTTAAGTTTTTCTTATCATTAGGCAGTGTCCCCTTAATGCTGAGTTCCTTAGTAGTGTAATAGTTTGATATTTGCAATTGGTTTTGTACAGATAGTAAAGAAACATACCAGCCAATAGAGGTTTCAGGTTGAAAGCATTCATCTTTTTTCTCTTACTGGAGGTGGGAGGGAATGAAAACACACAGGCGTTCGGACCAGGCCTGGGGAGCCCAGCATGGACAGAATTACTACTCAGTAAAGCTCCTGCCCCAGTGAGCTGTTTTCACCCCAGACCACAGCTTATAGGAGCTGCTTTTACCCAACCATTATTTCTAGTTGTTAGTCTTGTTCCTAATTCAGTTGTCCACATTGTATGTCATTACAAATTCTTCCCCTTCTTTAACCAGAGGGCATAGAGTTGGGGCTTAGTGTGTCCTAAACAAGCTAAAAGATTCCACCTGTAAAATCATAAAATGAGAGTCTCACACAGTTTCATGCTACTTTTTGTCCCTTCAGCAAGGAATGGTTACTGGGATTGTCAGTGACCAGGCATGTCTGGATAGCTTCACACATACACACAATACCCAGTTCACCTCAGCCCACACATGTTCTAGAAGTAGCCACTTGCGAAGTGTCAGTGTTCAGTCTAAACAGCAAATGGGTTAACCACATGAACAGCACTGGCCCATGTGAGAATGGTGTGAAGGCCTCCTTTGTACCATTTTCCGTTTCTCTAACTCACATGTGTAGTCTCAGCACTGCAGAGGAGAGATTTGTTTGTGACCTCTGAGATTGGTTGGTTGGTTGGTTAGTAGTGTTGTTTTATGAATCCTAAAACTTGTCATGGCCTGTTAAAAAAAAAAAAGAATATCACTAGTGGATGCCTCATGACATTGACCTCCCCGCCTCTTTGTGACTTCTGAACGTGTGAAATTACTAACATAATGCTCAGCCAAGAATGTGTTCTTAGAGAGGTCTGATGGGTATTTCTGACATTTTACCATGTTCACTGTATTATAGTTTGCTTTTCAGAAATGGCATATATTTATTTAAGATAGAAGTTATCAAGTCTGTGGTTACAGTTTGTGTTACTAGTTATTATCTTTCTGTAGCGAAATCACCAAAATACATGTATAATACATATTATTTCCAAGAAATGATTTTATTAAAATGATTTCTAATTCAAATTTTAGGCCATTTATTTAAAATGCTTTCTGTTTGCATGCCTTCTTAAAGATTGAAATAAAGTGGCCTTTATTATTATTTCCTCTAGAAATGAAGAGGTACCTAAATCAGAATTGTGGAAACTGAGATGCTCATATTGTAACCCACAAATGTGTAACAATGTCATTTCCACTGGACTTTAGGGAAAAGAGTGCAAATTCGGAAAGCACCTCAAGCTGTTTCAGATACAGTTCCTGAGAGGAAAAGGTCAACCCCCATGAACCCTGCAAATACAATTCGAAAGACACACAGCAGCAGCAGCGTCTCTCAGAGGCCATACAGGGACAGGGTGATTCACTTACTGGCCCTGAAGGCCTACAAGAAACCCGAGCTACTTGCTAGACTCCAGAAAGATGGTGTCAATCAAAAAGATAAGAACTCCCTGGGAGCAATTCTGCAACAGGTGAGGACAGCTGGAGAAAGGTCCTTCCTGCTTACCTTCTTGTTAAAATGTTCATTTAAAAAAAAATTGTTGTCATTATTTTCATTATTATTGAGACAGAGAAATTTTAGGATTATTTTGATCAGTGGTATGTGAAATACAACTCGTGAATATTAAGTTAAATCATCTTATTTTAAGCATTTAATTAAAAACTAGTTGAAATGTGAGCATTGTCTTTATTTGGGACCAACAAATTTTGTTCTCAAATTCCATTAAAAAGAAAGTAAGAAGTGTTTGTTATCTGTTTTTAGTCTTGAATACACTAAAGTATTGCCTTAATTTGTATTGGTTACTGTCGGTGAAATTGTGCAATGTATTCTGTTGGCCTTTGATTGGTATAAGACAGAACATTTTTGCCTAGTAAATAGTGTAAAATGTATCTTGCCCCACATACTTGGTGCTGCCCTTATTACTCTCTCTTTTTCTGCCACTGAATGTACCAAGATCAGTCGCTTGTCTGCATAAAAGCATATGAAATTGTAATGTGTTAGCAGTGATCCCGTGCCTTATCACAAGCTTACACGTAAAAAAGTGGGCCATTGTTTTTTAAAGTCAGTGGTTTGTTAGACTGTAACCTCCTATATATTTTTTCTTCCTTCTGTCCATCTGTCATAAATGTTTATGAGCATTCAGATCCACCATAAATGGTGGTCCATCTTTTTTATTTTTTCTAAAGAAATAACATTTCCAAAGAAGTTATTCTGAATTTCATCATTAAAAAAAAAAAAAAAAAAAACCCTACAGGCTTTGATCTGTTATTCAAAGAGTAACACTTTCAAGTCTTTTTTTTTTAATCCATTATCTCTTACATTCACAACATAATACTAAATGTTATAAAAGGGTAAAACCATTGTCTCCAATTCAGGTTAACCAGTCCCAAGGTATCTCAATCAATCTTAAGGATCTTTATTAAGTCCTTTAGCACTTTTTGGAAACAATTTAAATCCATATGTCACATAGAAGTTTTACGAGCTCAAAGGAGAGAATAAATGAGAATGAGGGTGTGTGTGTTCAGTTTGATATTTGGAGAAGCAGTGAGAGTCAGGTTACAAATCACAAAACATTTGGTAACTGCATCTCCCGAACGGTTGTGAATTACCTCGGTTTGATAATGGAGAGGGCAAAATGACTGCAGAGGCAATTCACACATAGACTACTATTGATATATGGCAGTAGTTATGTCATTATATGTATACATATAGATATCTATATAGGTATATATGTGTGTGTGTGTATGTATATATCTGAAAGTGTAGATATTTACCCCCAAGCAAGTGAGGCATGAGAGTTACTAGTGTTGATCATTTGATAGAATCTGGAGCATCATCTCCTCCTGGTAACATATTAGAATACCCTTGGGTAGCTTTTAAAACATGCCAGTGCCTGAACTCCACCTGAGACCAACAAAAGCCAAGTATCTGAAGGTGGGGCCTAGGCACTCATATTGTATATGGCCCTAATGATTCTAATATATGAGCTGAAACCACTAGCCTAGTGAAAACACAGATAGAAAGGCTAACAACGTCTACCATTTTTTGAGCATATACTATGTGCGAGGCACAGTGCTAGGCATTTCACGTGCACGATCTAATTTAAACTCACAAGGAAGATATCAGGCATATTCAGAACTTTGACATAAACGGATTATACCTAAATTCCCTTTCCTGAACATTGCTAGCAGCTAACAAGAAAAATAACATGACTTTGCTCTAATAAAACTGACCAAAAGTAGGCACCAGAGAAAAAGACAAAGAGCAGCAAGATACACAAATCATCCCATAATTGGTTATTCTGTCCCAAACAAACTAGTTGGGAAACAAGTTACCTAAAATAATCAGGCTTTGCCTGTGCCAGTAGAGATAATTTGCTTACTTGTTACTTACACAGTAGTTTGCAGAACCCTGTGGACATTATTAATTCATCAAAGTAATAGGTTTTTAAAATAAACTAAGATGTTGGCTCCCAGTAAAATTTGTACCTAAATTTAAAAGTGCTTAACATCCACCAGGAAATTTGTTTATTGCTGTTTATTATTAAACTGGTTATGTATTAATAAAACCTTTTTTTCTTAGAATGACTTTTTATGAAAAAACTAAATTTTAACAATCAGAAACTAGATAAAGTTGAATAATGTTTCCAGCTTCACATTTGGATATTTGGCTCAAGCTCAACATTCATTCATTCAATTCAATTTATTAAGTATCTACAGTGTACCAGACACTGTTTTAAATGCTGGAATCCCAAAGTGACCCCAATAGAAACACTGTCCTCATGGAGCTTATTCATGAGACAATTTCAGGACCAGTTAGGAGTTGAAAGGAGCTGGGGAAGGGATCACCTACTTTAAGTGGAGAGAGATCAAGGAACCTTTTCTCAGATGGCCATATTTTAACTGAAATGCTGTGTGAAAGACAAGAAGATGAGTCAGCACTTGTAGGTGGGCTCAAGACAGAAAAGGCCAGAGCAGACGGAAGAGGGAGGCAGAGGTTAAATCCCAGAGAATCTTTTTAGGCCATGGTCAAGAAGCTTAGGTTTTATTTTGAGTAAGATGGGAACTCATTATAGTTTTAAACAAAGATATGATGTAATCTGATTTATAAGTTTAATAAGATCACTCAGACTTCCATGGCAAGAATGGCTTGGAGGGGCAGGAGTAGAGGAGAGAGACTACTTAAAGAGCCTAATATTTTGTGGTAAGACTTGCTAATGGTTGGGTGTAGGGAGACAATGAGGGGAAGAATGGAATCTATGATTATAGCTAGGTTTTTGGCTGAGCAACTGAATGGATATTGTGCCACTGACTGAGATGGAGAGGGATAGAAAAGAAGTAGGTTTAAGGGGGAAAAGAGGATCAGGAATTCTGTCTTACATAGACTCCATTTGGAAGATGTCTATCAGACATATCCAAGTGGAGATAGATGTCAATAGATAGTTATATGTAAGAGTGTGGTTGTCAGAGGATAGTTGGGGCTAGAGTTATAAATTTAGGAATTAGCAGTATATATATCGGGTATTGAAAGTCTTCAAACTTAATGAAATCATCTTAGGAGGAAATGAAGAGAATGAGGAAAACAGAGCAGAAAACAGGCACTGAGCATTTCAGCATTTCAACATATAGAGGATTGAGAAACAGACTTAAAAAACAAAGGTCCTAGGCCAGGCGCCATGGCTCACCCCTGTAATCCCAGCACTTTAGGAGGCCGAGGTGGGCAGATCACGAAGTCGGGAATTTGAGACCAGCCTGGCCAACATGGTGAAATACATGATGAAACTCTGTCTCTACTAAAAATATAAAAATTAGCCGGGCATGGTGGTGGGCGCCTGTAATCCCAGCTACTCAGGAGGTTGAGGCAGGAGAATTGACTGAACCCGGGAGGCAGAGGTTGCAGTGAGCTGAGATCATGCCACTGCACTCCAGCCTGGGTAACAGAGCAAGACTCTGTCTCGGGGGGAAAAAAAAGGGGGGGATCCTAAGAGAGGAGGAAACCAGGAGAATGTCCTACTACAAAAACCTAGAAAACCAATTGCTGTGGCGGTAGGGGTGTTAATGTGTGTAGAGATGAGGGTAAAAGAAAATGGAAGCATTGCCAGCGGGGCGTAGTGACTCATACCTATAATCCCAGCACTTTAGGAGGCCAAGGGAGGATTGCTTGAGCCTAGGAGTTTGAGACCAGCCTATACAATATGGCAAAACCCCATCTCTACAAAAAATACAAAATACAAAAACTAGCCGGGCTTAGCGGTATCCATCTGTAGTCCCAGCTACTCAGGAGGCTGAGGTGGGATTATCACCTGAACCCAAGAAGTCAAGGCTGCAGTAAGCCATGTTCCTGCCACTAGACTCCAGCCTGGGTGACAGAGTGAGACCTTGTCTCAAAAAATAAAAAAGAGAAGAAAGAAAAAGAAAATTGATGGATTGTGTTTATTCCACCTCAAGAAATTTGATTGTATCCTATATTATTTGCAAATTTGAATTTTAGGATAAATCTATTTTCTCCTTTATAGCAACATTAATGTTAGAATAGTATTCAGCTAAGCTGTGATAAGCATAAACTATCATATTTGATAGTACTTTTAAAAGACACAGAAAGAATGATCTATTCCAGTAGGAAGCGATAAGCAGGAGTAATTTTCTCCTCTCCTTAAAAATTACTTTTGGTTTGACACATGAACCCGTATGTTTGTGTAGTTAGTTAATGGCTTAGCCGACTAACACAACCAGCGCTCTAGGAATTGCAGTTAAGGGATGAGAAAAGATTACACTTTGGAATAAACTGGCTGACTAATAACAGTAATTTGGGGGTTCTTTAGGCATATGTTTTCATTTATTGGTTTGGGGAATTTCAAGGACTTTGAGTAAGTGGTTCTTCGGGAGAACTGGCAGATATAAGGAGCAAGTGTGGTTATCCAAAGACAGACAGGGTTATCAGAATTGATACTATTTATGAAGACAGTGTTTTGTTGATGATTGAAAGGAAAGTTTATAACCCAACATTTGGTCACTGTTTGGTTTCTACTTAATAGAAGTGATCAAGGATTTTTATTGTGACTCAAAAGTAATGGACTCAATGCCCAGAAGTAAATAAGAATGTTGGTAATACAGTAGTCCTTATCCATGGTTTCGCTTTCTGGGGTTTCAGTTACGTATGGTCAACCATGATCCAAAAATATTAAAAGGAAAATTTCAGAAGTAAACATTTTGTTACTTTTAAGTTGTGCACTGTTCTGAGAAATGTGATGAGACCTCACATTGTCCTGCTCTGTCCTGCCCAGAATGTGAGTCATCCCTTTGTTCAGCTTTACACTGTAGATGCTACCCACTCATTAGTCACTTAGTAGCCATCTTGGGCCATTATTAAGTACAGTAAGGGTTACCTGGACACATGCACTGCAATACTATGGCAGTAGATCTGATAACCCTCTGTATGTCCCCCATTAGTCACTAGCCATCTCTGTTTTCAAATCAACTGTTGTAATATCACAGTGCTTGTGTTCAAGTAATCCTTATGTTACTTAGTAATGGCCCCAAAGCACAAGAGTAGTGTTGCCAGCATGTTGGCATAATTGCTGTATTTTATTAATAGTTATTGTTGTTAATCTCTTACTGTGCCTAATTTATAAATTAAACTATCAGGTATGTATGTATAAGAAAAAAACAGTATATATAGGGTTCATTACCATCGGAGTTCTAAGGCATCCACTGGGGGTGTTGGAATGTATCCTTTGAAGATAAGGAGACTACTGTATAATTGTTTTGGATTCCTTTGACAAAAATAATTGATTTTTTTTAAATCTTCACTTTTTTCCTAATATGGGCTTATTATTTGATTAGAAATATCAAAAATACAATGGCCATTCAGGGAAAAAAACATTAAGCTGTGTATATAAAGCTTTAATTCCCAAAATGAAATTAATGGCATTTATTGAGATCTGGCATGTACTACAAAACTAGCAGTCCCTTTGGGGCCAATTGATGTAATTATTTTCAGTGTAAACCCTAAAGGTTGCCTGTTTTAGGTTAGGAGATGATAGTAAAAATACCTAATGCTCTGTTTTTATACCTCATACCAGGTAGCCAATCTGAATCCTAAGGACCTCTCATATACCTTAAAGGATTATGTTTTTAAAGAGCTTCAGAGAGACTGGCCTGGATACAATGAAATAGACAGACGGTCATTGGAGTCAGTGCTCTCTAGGTGAATTCTTTTTTTTCTTGCTTTAAAAAAAAAATGTTTCTTTAAAAATTATGGAAATAAGTAATTATTTTAGTCATTGTTATTTTAGTGTTAAGGTGGGAAAGAGAAGCAAGGCAAGCTTTCCATCATGAACATTTTTAAATCATCTCCGTAACACGTAACATGTGTGTCCTTTACAGAAAACTAAATCCATCTCAGAATGCTGCAGGCACCAGCCGTTCAGAATCTCCCGTATGTTCTAGTAGAGACGCTGTATCTTCTCCTCAGGTATTTCATAAACTTACAGAATTATAGACCTAACATAGACATTAGGGGCCTCTCATCAGGTCTTCTGATGTGTAAGTGAGGGAAATGAGACCCAGAGAAGCTGGACAGCTTGCCTGCCCAAAGCCAGCCGGTTATGGCTGAGCCTAGCCTAGAATTTAGGTCTTGGCTTCCAGCCCAGAACTCTCTCCACTACACAGCACTGCTTGTCTGAGTACTTAATGTCTACATTGCTTTCCATTTTTAAAGTTTACATTTTGTTGTAAGATTATCTACTTTCCAATTTGGTTACTAACTAGAAGACTTACCCAGTCCCATACAATTATCAGATTATATGAAAAATTGAAGATATTTAATTTTGTCTGTCAACATGTTCCAGAAGAATGTTTTTGGGGGAAATTGGATTTACAATCAACAAACAAAAATGATGGCATGTTTCCATGTTTTCTTTTCAACTGGATCCTTATTAGAGTACTCCCAATCAGATTCTTCTCCAGTTTAGAGTTTTCTCCAAGAAATTCAGCTCATCCTAGAAAAAGGTGAGAGGTCCTAGGCAGTACTGCAGTGAAGCCTGCCTGCTTCTCAGCTGACTGGCCAGACTCAGAACTCTCTCAGTGTTCTGGGTGCTTTTAACAGACAGTGGGACGGACCTCCCCACCCCAGTACTGCTGACACAGTGTCCTCCCTCTCTCTCTCTCTGGACCCTACTCCCAAGAATCAGTGAGAAGCCCACAGATGTGTGGAGAACACTAAGCATGCCCTGGGCAAACGGCCGTTCGCATATCAAAAAATATTAGAAACTTATTTTGAGGAACAGAGGGAGAACAAAAAAGAAAAAGGAAAAAAAGCAGGTCTGTCCTTGCATATATACAATGTCTGTGGAAGTCTCACTTTTAATGCCAACTATTATGAAACTGCTTCTACTCTGATCAGATTATATACTGGGTGCCAAATAAACAGTGTTAAATTGAAAACAAAATAAAGTCATGAGTTGATTAACCATTATTTTCTTTCAAGCCAGAATACAAGCCACAGCATTATATTTAAGCATAAATGTGAATTTATATTTTGTAGTTTTCAACTATCTAAATTTCCTTTTTAACTTAAATACTATTATTGTTGTTGACAGATTAGGCTACTATTATCTTGATTTTTTTAAAAAAATACTTCCACCTAATTTTAATGGACCAATTATTAAGACTTATCTTCCAATCTGGTAAAGAGATATGTAAGGGTTAAAAAAATTAAATACCATTTCAACAGTGATAGAGATAATTAGAGAAACTCTTCTGAAAGTGCTGGCCATTCCCACTCTAAGACAGGTGGAATGATAAATGATAGCCAAAATATTCTTAACTGGAGCATTTTAGCCCATTAAAGATTAAAATAAGTGCAGGCCATTGCCCTTTACCTAGCTGTGTTAGTTCTCACAGAGTCAAATGGTACAAATTGCTTTCTCCTCTCATTTAATATAACTAGGTCAACCATGGCCAGCAATGGAGGGTGACTGCCTCTGTTTAATACTCTCCTGAATGGTATAATCCACATAAATCAGCGTAGTCTTTCTTGGAACTTAGGATAAAGCTGTATGATTAGAAAGAATTCAGTAAGCACTTCAAGAAATATTTGCCAGATTCTGGTTTTTGACATTAAACATGAAAGTTTGTTTCACATTTGGTTTTGTGTTGTTGTTGTTCTGGTTTAGTTTTTGTTTGTTTTTATTTGTTTTTGTTTTTGCTTAAGCATGAAGAAAGGTTAACACAACCCTGGCAATATTAAGTATTAATATTAAGTAAGGTTACTTAGTTGTTTAACCAGCCATGCATGTCTTGAATTTATTTAATTTTAGTGCAAACTGGCTCACTTTTTTCCTTTTCCCTCCCCTAGAAACGGCTTTTGGATTCAGAGTTTATTGATCCTTTAATGAATAAAAAAGCCCGAATATCTCACCTGACGAACAGAGTACCACCAACACTAAATGGTCATTTGAATCCCACCAGTGAAAAATCTGCTGCAGGCCTCCCACTGCCCCCTGCAGCTGCTGCCATCCCCACCCCTCCACCGCTGCCTTCAACCCACCTGCCCGTCTCACATCCTCCTCAGATTGTAAATTCTAACTCCAATTCCCCTAGCACTCCAGAAGGCCGGGGGACTCAAGACCTACCTGTTGACAGTTTTAGTCAAAACGATAGTATCTATGAGGACCAGCAAGACAAATATACCTCTAGGACTTCTCTGGAAACCTTACCCCCTGGTTCAGTTCTACTAAAGTGTCCAAAGCCTATGGAAGAAAACCATTCAATGTCTCACAAAAAGTCCAAAAAGAAGTCTAAAAAACATAAGGAAAAGGACCAAATAAAAAAGCACGACATTGAGACTATTGAGGAAAAGGAGGAAGATCTTAAGAGAGAAGAGGAAATTGCCAAGCTAAATAACTCCAGTCCAAATTCCAGTGGAGGTATTTTACCTTTGTAAAAGTACTGACTACATGTTAGATGAACCAGAAGTGCATGCTATCATGAGTTTGAAATTATACAGTTTATAATTAGTGATTTCTTTAGCAAATGACATTTCATTTAATTATTAATCTTAGTGTTGTGCTTTTGAGCAGTTTTTAGTTTTTTTTTTTTTTCATTTTACAGCAGTTGTTTTCCATCTCTTTTTGGCCAAATATTAAATATGGTTTTTATATTAATAAGAATGGCACTTAAAAATGACTGGCATACTTGAGACTCCTTTTTGGAAGGTGGACCTTTAACATTCTTTTCCATATCTGTTATGATATTGCGCAGCCTCAACATGACCTACTATATGCCATTCTTGAATTGATTTAACCAGACACAGTTTGCAATAAGAATATTCATTTCCTTCTTTCTCAATGAAACAGGGTCACCCTTGCTTTAATTAACATTAGCACAGGGGAAATGTCAACTTTTTAATAAATCAGGCCAAGATAAAATTTCATTTGCAGATCCATAACATCATCTTTATTTAGAGTGAAAACACGTTGTCTTTTGCAAGGCTGTTCTGGTGTTCGCTTAATAGATCTTAAGGTTTAGGGGTTTTCCCCCCAATTTTGAGAGTCCTGTTTTAGTGAACTAACATCAATTGTTATTTGTAAAATTAACCGTTTCAAGCTTTAGGAGCTTAAATGCTAAATATCTAGCGATCCAAAGAAACTTAAAGCTTTACGTCTAAATAAAGCTAATTCATAAAAAGCTTGCTTGCCTAAGATGTACTGAGTGTTAAAATCTGACAAAATTAGATTTTTCTTATTTAAAAAAATATGTCCTTTAAAACTTAATGCCTTGCATGCCATCACACAGAAGATCCAAGTTCACCATTTGGCATTGCTGCCAGTTTTAAAACCAGAATAACTAAGGCAAAATTCCATAGGAAAATATGGCTTTGGAAAAATTACTTTAATGAATAGAGTTATAAGGAGTGTTGTCTTTCTGTCTTTTGCTCATGATTCTGAAAGTCTGTAATCCTTAGATTTAATTGATCATCTTTGCCATATGAGAGAAGCTCTATTTTCTTTTAGTGTTACTTCCAAAGAAGCTACTGTAGAATATGATATGATACGTGCTTTTCTTGATCTAGATTGGATACATTGCATGTCAAAGCATTTCTGTTTAAATATTTCAATCAATATAATACTATGTAATGGCACAAAAGGTAGGTGTAAGCTTTTTCCCTCAACACTCTTGTAGTTGAATTTGTCAGGTCAGGAAAAGGAAATGAAGAAGTAGAACTCTATGTTCAGAGTTCATAAGCCACTGGGTAAACTCCACTCTCCACACTTTCCACCCTCAGGTGGTGCTTCTGAGTCAAAGGCTAGAGACAGGAAAACTGGATTTCAGTATGTTGAGATCTGCATCAGAGTTTCAAGTGTTTTCAGAGTTGGAGACCTGGAGAAGCACACTTAGTCTCTTTGAATTCTTTACTGAGGATATAGTAACTTTCAGAACCAGTTGGGATAATTACAAATTTAGGAAAGCTCCAGACCCACATCTCCTGCATTTTTTGGAATTTATCTGGTGTCTGTGGCAGAAGGGAAGCCAGGTGACCTGCACTTAATGCCTTTCTCTTTAAGACTCAGGCTATTGTAAAAGCATGTTCTTTTACCCAAGCATGAATCAAATATATTTATAGGTGAGCAGCATGCACTCAGAGTCTATATATTTGTATTTGTTTAGGGTAGTTGGTCCTTTAAAATATTAAACTGAGAAATTATCTAACATTCACTTTTATATGTTTTGCCAGTGGGCATGATTAGGGTTCGAGTTATCAGTTTAACCCTACTTTGAATGATAAAAAATTACCCTAATAAAGAATGATAAAAACTTACCCTAATAAAGAGAATATCCTCTGGACATGGTGCATTTAAGCAAATGGAATACTGAGGGATTTACGTACTTTCACTCTGTAGCCATAATGTTTAGCACTTTTTTTGTCCTTAAAAAAAAGAAAAATCTGTTTAGTGTTATGAGTGCTAGAGATTATAGGAATATAAATCGACATTCAATAATACCTTATTTTAAATTACTTTGAACCAATGGGAAAACTTTCTACCCAATTCCACTGTCTGCATACAAAAAAGGAAGGCAATAAAAATACAGTGACCAAAGCAGTCTGCTACCTGACTCTATTGTCTCATCCGCCTTGTTTGAATCCCATGAAAAGTAGATGTTGATGTAAAATTTGTATCTCCCATTGTCTGGCTGCATCTGCCACCACAGTCTTTGAATTGCTGGGCAGATGCCACAACTGTTGTTGAAAGAATAGAAGATTGACCTTGGGTTAAGATGGAATTCCTTTATTGTGCAGACACTGCAGTAGCCAGGGTGCTTTAAATGCCTGGCGTCGGTTCTGCTGGCGCTGGTCATAGGGCCTCTATTGTTTGTGTTCAATTGTATTCCTTGCTCATTGTTGCTTATTGAGATGGAAGAATAGAATTTGAGGAAAAGTGTTCCAGATGTTTCTAATCTATTTTAGAATTATAGGCATTTGATAACCTTCCTGGTTGATGAATGCTGTGATTTTGTTTTTTTTTCTTTGTAGGAGTTAAAGAGGATTGCACTGCCTCCATGGAACCTTCAGCAATTGAACTCCCAGATTATTTGATGTAAGTTCATATGTCTGCCAATGGAGAGAGCGACTTAATTTTAGAAAGTTTGCAAGTTCTTTTCCCATAATTTGCAAATCAGAAAAGTAAGAAGTTCCAGAAATAGAGTCCTGGAGCCACCTCTGCAATTGAAAGGCTGCCATTTAGCCTGCCCGTCCCAAATCTACCCTTGTCTGCATGAGCAGGTTGTGCCTCCCTCCGCTCTGAGCTGTGTTCATTGGCCTTTAACTATAGAGAAGCCTGTCCTTTGTTCTGGGGCCTGGCTAAGCATTTGATTATGAAAGATTTTAGGGATCTGACTCTTCAAAGCTGACAGTCTATCAATGCCCAGTCATTCACTTGGGTCCCCCAAAGGGATGGTGTATTGCTGACAAAGTGCTTGAACCTCTGCACATAATAATACAAAGTGTTAAGATAGACTGATTTTTATTTAAGTAAAGTTCTGCCCTCAATTTAATTTTTAGAGGAGAGAAGAGTAAAATCTGATCATTTCAATTTAGTAATGGTTATAATGTTTTCTTGTTGTGACAAGTTGCTAAATGCTGAGCTGGGGACATTTTTGTAACTGGTTATCACAGAAATTATAACTTGGACACATAATTCTAGCTTTTTTACAGAATAAAAGGTTTCTGTAAGAAGAAAATAATAAAGTTGCAAGAGCCTGGAAAAATGGAGAGGGAAAGAGCAAACAAATCGGACTTTGGATAGCTTTGAAAATGAACAAATGTGCAAAATAGCTAGAATGAGAAGAAAAAATGGAATCTGGGCTGTCTGAACACTTTTCTTCTATTAGTAGCATCTCATGGTGGACAATGTTAAACTATGTTGTTTAGCCCTTTTCATTTCCAGAGTAAAGATCATTTTAGATTTAAAATGTGTTACTTCTGCTTAACGGTAGTGTGAAAGCTATACTTATTGGGGAATGATACAGTATGAAACCATAATGCTGGTTATCATCTCTTAACTAACAGGAACTTGAGAAACCTTGCTGAGTACCCTCTCATCTGAGGTAGTATATGTAATGGTTTTAGAGTTCTGTAGGAGGGCCTTGAAAGGCAGCTATGACCTACCACTTAGTTGGCCCAGGAAGGGTCCGTTGTCTGCAGCCAGGCTTCCAGGACAGCCTCTGGCTCTGCTGCCGAGAGGTTCACCTCTTTAACTGCAAACCACTTCTCCTTAGAAGTCTTTAAATGTCAACCCCCTTGAGTAACAACTGCCAATGCAGTGCTCTTGCTCTTTTTTGATGGATTTTGAATTCTTTTTTATAATAGTGACATATACTTATTATATACGACAAAATCATGTGGGGAAACTAAAAAATAATGCTAAACTTTTCCCCATGGATTCAAGGCTGTTGTGTTTTGCCAAGTTCATTAGTTAATCCCTCCTTTTTTTGTTTTTGAGACAGAATTTTGCTCTTGTTGCCCAGGCTGGAGTGCAATGGTACGACCTCAGCTCACTGCAACCTCCACCTCCAGGGTTCAAGTGGAACCTCCCAAGTTGCTGGGATTACAGGCGCCCACTACCATCCCCGGGTAATTTTTTGTATTTTTAGTAGAGATGAGGTTTCACCATGTTGGCCAGGCTAGTCTCGAACTCCTGACCTCAGGTGATCACCCACCCACCTCAAGCCTCACAAAGTGCTGGGATTACAGGCGTGAGCCTGGCCTTAATTCCATATTTAAAAGGTTTTTTTTCCAGGTTACTTATCTAAGGATGGTTCCTGGATCTGCCTCAGTGCATTTCTGTATGTTTGTCATGTTTCTAGTACTATGTGATTGCTTGCTTAATTTATTTAAATAAACACAATTTATATTAAAAATGAGTCTTATATAGATATAGCAAATTTTCTAAAAATAGTTAAAAAGCATGGATTTTCAGAAAAATTGCCAAAACTACAGAACTTAAGTTGCCTCATAAGAAAACTAAAGGGATATACTATAAAACCTAAATGATCGAGGCTGGGCGCGATGGCTCACGCCTGTAATCCCAGCACTTTAGGAGGTCGAGGCAGGCGGTCATGAGGTCAGGAGATCGAGACCATCCTGGCTAACATGGTGAAACCCCATATCGACTGAAAATACAAAAAGTTAGCCGGGCATGGTGGCGGGCACCTGTGGTCCCAGCTACTCGGGAGGCTGAGGCAGGAGAATGGCATGAACCCGGGAGGCGGAGCTTGCAGTGAGCCGAGATGGCGCCACTGCACTCCAGCCTGGGCGACAGAGCGAGACTTCATCTCAAAAAAATAAAGAAAAATAAATAAACAAATAAAACCTAAATGATCAACCTTTGAATAATTCATACTTAACCAAAATCTTTCTAATTTTTATGTAATAAGACTACTTTTACTTGTAGTTAAGCTGTCAAAACTTATTAAAATTTTTTCCATCACCACATAAAGAGCCAACTGTAGAACTACAACAATTTTTCGTAAAAGTAGGGAAACTTTTTTCTTAAAAATGCCAGTGTAACCAAATAATTTCTTCTATATTAGCAACACAGTTGTTGACCACACAATTGTGGCCACTGAATAATTTCCCTAAGGAAATTATTAAATAACATACTGAAGGTGTGATTTTGAGAAAGCACAATAAATATATAACAAATTAAGTCTGAGTTTCAAGATCAGTTTAGCTGTGTTGCTAATATATGCTTATCCCCAGGGACCTCTTTTTACCCCGGGGCTCCCTCTGGTGTACAGTCAATACAGCCGTGCCCAGGAAGGACTGCTTCACTGCTTGGCTGGCAGTGTGCCTTTTATAGCTAAGGCACCAGAAGGGCAGCTTTACATCAGCAGACTATCACTGTTTCAATTACACTTAGAAAATTAAACCTCTACACTGTCTAACTCAGCATGAATAAAAATATTAATGAGGACACTAAGTTTGCTCACTGCATCACTTTTCTCACATTTCCTGCTAAGCATCTGTGATATTAGCAATTTAAATGAACTGATGGGCTTATATAAGACCATTTGGAGAGGACTGAACTCCAAGATTTTATGGCAGTGAAGAATATATGTGTACCCCCAAGGGGCATCCTGAAGCTCCTGCCACCTGCCTGAAATTGCTTTGAAATCTCAATTTTTATTTCAAAAACTCAAGGGAATTTTGCATTAATGACAGGAACACAGAGTGCAGAGAACCAGGCCAGATCCGTATGTGATCCCAGTTCCCAGATCTACAAATAACTAATACTGTAATAGGCCAGGCACAGTGGCTCATACCTGTAATCCTAGCACTTTAGGAGGCTGAGGTGGGTGGATCACTTGGGGCGAGGGGTTCAAGACCAGACTGGGCAACATGACAAAACCCTGTCTCTACTAAAAATACAAAAATTAGCGGGTGTGGTGGCATGCACCTGTAATCCCAGCTACTCAGGCGGCTGAGGCACGAGAATCGGTTGAGCCCAGGAGGTAGAGGTTGCAGTGAGCTGAGATGGCGCCACTGCCCTCCAGCCTGGGCGACAGAGCAAGACTCCATCTCAAAAAAAAAAAAAAAAGTAATACTGTAATGCTAAGTTTAATAATAAAATGCTGTTTTAATTTATTATTGAATAAACCGATGCTCTAGGAAAATGGTCTTCTCTTACCAGTTAAGAGTAATTCACATCCCAAAGTAAAACACAGATTTATGGCATTTTATTAAGAAAGTAAGTTAGACTAATAGTACAACACTGGCTTCTGTTCAACATAGTATGACATTTAAATGTTTGAAAAGAACTAGAGAAATATGCCTTTTTTTTGGTCTAACCCTCATTTTACAGAATGGTTGGTAATTTCCCTTTCGTACTTTATATATTTGCTTGGTCAGAAATGTGAGGAAAGGGACAGAAGAAGCAAGCATGGGGCACTTTGTTGAAGATATCTGCTGGCAGCATCTCTGAAAGGCCAAGCAACAGACTGCCTCTCATAAAGCAGTAGGTCCAGAGAGAGCTTTGACTTTCAGCACTCAGTGACTGCATGACATTCTCCTGGTTTCACATTACCCATTGAGTCCTTCTGTCTCTCTGTGACTTGTAACAGATGGGTTAGCATCTACCATTAGTGTGGTAGTGAATTATCTTGGATAGAGAAAGATTCAGGAGACTAGATCTGTGTAAATACTGTTTTCTTTTTACTTAGTTGCATTTTAGTTCCATTGCCACCATGTCTTTACCACATTTACTCTCCTTCGTTGAAGCTCTCAAACTCTGTGTAATAATTTTACCTGAAGATGTTTGGAGGAGTGACCTGGCAACAAACCAGTGGCAGAGTGGTATTAAACATTAGTGACACATGCATGGATCTAATCTCTAAATATTTGGTTTAAATCTCAGACTTGTGTAATCATGTTTATTGGATAGCTACTCTCCATTTATCTTTTTTTCTTATTAGAAAATATATCGCTATTGTCTCCTATGAGCAACGCCAGAATTATAAGGATGACTTCAATGCAGAGTATGATGAGTACAGAGCTTTGCATGCCAGGATGGAGACTGTAGCTAGAAGATTTATCAAACTAGATGCACAAAGAAAGCGCCTTTCTCCAGGCTCAAAAGAGTATCAGGTAAATGGATTTGTAACTAGTTGGACTGACTTTCATATTTTACCTTCTTTCTTTCCCTGCCCTGCTCAACCTTAGCTGTCACAGTAGCCTTTAGAGTAAGTACTCTTGCAGACCAGCCTCACTGCTGCTTTAGGAAACTAAATATTTGAAATAGTTCTTGAAAATAAATTAACATAGTAAACCTGTATTTCTACCAGTGGAAAAAAACCTTGTGCCACTATAACATATCACATATTGAGAAAAATACCAAACACAACTAAATAGGAAAAAAAGTTGTATCTTGAGATTCAGCTAAATATTTGATTAATTACACTGCCAAGTTAGACTACAGCTCATAGGTCTGGTGCTATCCCAAAACAGTGCTATTTCAAGTATTTTTCTTTCAACTTCAATCTGAGATAGAATAGGGAAGATATAGGAAATAAAGAGGGCTTAATACACAGATATTTGGGGTTTAAGTAAAGAAGTTTGGTGCTTCTAGCTACAAAGACTGATCTTTGTTAACCAGTCTTACTCTGTTTTCACTTTCCTACTTGAAGTAGTAATATTACTACCACTGACAAAGAGCAGGAGATGCCTGACCTGTCTCCTGATTGTTTTTTGTAGTTCTTAGCAAAGGGATTGATAGAAATGAGTATTTCTCTCCCATGTGGGCTAGATAACTTTGTCACACTTCACGGACACAGATGGTATAGTGGTGCCTCTGTCCCAGCCCACTACCACTGTTCAGGCTGGAACCTACAGGAGACAATGGATGAGTTTTCCTACAACAATGAACAGCCTGAGAGCATTTGTGTCCTAGAGATTCATTATATCTTCTACTAGAGGGCCTTAATATTTTTCAATAAGCCGGTGAGAGTTATAGGAGACTGTGCCAGAAGAACCGGTGTTCAGAGGTGCAAGAGGTTGGTGATATGGTGGTTTGGGGTTTATTTTTTTCTATATAGTCATTTATCAATGTATATAATTATACTGAAACTAGAATGTAATTCCAAGGATTACTTGGTTAGGAGCGGTTAATGTTTGTGTGACCTTGGGCAAGTTACTTAATGCCTTTTTGCCTTGAATTCCCCATCCATAAAATGGGATAATCATTGAGTTGTGAGGAATAAACATAAGTAAGCATGAGTAAAGTGCCTGAATCCATGCCTGGTACTTGGTACATACATTAGGCTATTATCCCCCCCAGGCACCTGACCCCCCCCACACCAACCCCCACAGGAAATCACTGTTACTGATTTCCAGTGTATTCTTTCGGAAGTGTTTAGGTGTGTGGTATGTGCATGTGTGTATACATGGTATAAAATGTATGTACATTTATACACAAGTAATTTCAACATATATACCATATTTAACTGAATCTAAGGTTTCTTCATTTGTAAGATGTACCATTGTTTTCTGTCCCAATAACTTAAATTATGATACATTATTATTTGTACTGGTTTCATTAAAATGGGGAGAAATGAGCATCTTACAAGTAATGAAATTCTTAGTACTATTCTGTTTTTCTTTTTTAAACAAATGGTATCAAGCTGTCCATATTGTTTAGCACTTTCCTTTTTTCTCTAAACAATATAATGCATCTTAGAGAATTTTTTTATATCGGTACATAAAGCACTTTCCCATGTTTTAATGGCCTCTTAGTATCCTTTATATAGATTGACGGACATTTCGATTTTGTTTACTGTCTTTTGCTTTACAAACAGCACTATAGTGAATAATCTTGTATATGCGTCATTCACTGAGGGGCAAGTATGTCCATAGGATAAGTAGAATTGCTGAGTCAATTTTGCATTGACTATTTTGATAGCTGTTGCCACGTTGCCTTCCATAAAGATTGTTTCAAGTTATATTCCCACAGTCAACATTTCCTATACCCTCGCTAAATGCATGTTAGCTGTTTGTATTGCCACACACAAAAGAAGTTGTTCTCTTCTGATTTCTAATATTTAATTTTATAGAATGTTCATGAAGAAGTCTTACAAGAATATCAGAAGATAAAGCAGGTAGGTATCGTCACTGTTGATTTTCTGACCTGTGGTTGAAAAATGTAAATTCTGCAACCTCATTCCTCACTTTTTTGTTTTTGTTTTTTTTATCATCTGCAGTCTAGTCCCAATTACCATGAAGAAAAATACAGATGTGAATATCTTCATAACAAGCTGGCTCACATCAAAAGGCTAATAGGTGAATTTGACCAACAGCAAGCAGAGTCATGGCCCTAGAACTCTGCTTGGACCAGAAGATGTGAATAAACTTAAGCTTATTTATTTAAAATTCCAAATGAGTTGCTCTAGATTCTAAAAAGGTGAAACTTTGGCTGTTGAAAGTTTCAGTATTAGTAAACTTGAGTTACTTTTTCTTTTCCATTTTACTTTGCTTCCCTGCATTTTGAAGCTGCTCTTTCTGGTCCTCCCCACCACTCCACTCCCAAGACTTGTGTTTGTTAATAGAAATAATTTTTTAGGTATTGGGGATCCATTGTCTATATTTCAAATCAGTTTTTTTCCTCAAAAACTTGTGTTTGTTATTAGAAATGATTTTTTAGATATTGGGGATCCAGTGTCCACACTTAAAAGTTGTATGTGTTTTAAAAACAACAACAGTAATGTGCAAGGTGAAATGCTTTTGGATAAACGTAAGCCTATTTTCTGACCTTTCTTAATGCAAACTCTTTGCCTTAAATGGTAGAATATTTAGAAATTTGCACAAAATTAAAAAAAAATAAACATTGTCTTGGAGGGTTAAAAAATAGAAAGGTGTACGTGTATAGATTCACATACACATATGTATATACAGGCTGACTTGATCTAGAACATTAAATCCGCCCTGCAAGTTAACCCCCCATTGCAATGGTTGCCTTAAGGTGTTTGCTAGTTGTGTACATAGTGTGGTTAATCATTAGCTACACTGCTTCCCACTTGATTAGAGCAATGGGAAGCATATTGTGGCCTACCAGCATCTGGAAGTGTGTGCTCGATCTGTATGTGTGCAGAGGTGGTGTGGATGTGAGCGTGCATGAAGGAAAAAAAGCTGCTACTCCTAGTAGGCCAAACACTCAGGTTAAACAACTGACGAGTGTTACTGTAGGGTGTTTTTTTGTTTTTGTTTTTGTTTTCTATCAAATTGCTAATTTTGTTGTGGAAGACAAAAGCATTTCCATTTCAACGAGTTTGTCAGCTTTATTAATGTTGGGCAAAAATTGATATGTCATGAAAATGAAACAGATCTATAGTTTTGGGACAAAATTATAAAATTAAATGTGTAGGTAACCTATTTATATACTGCTATAAAGTATTTTTTGAAGAGAGATATGCAAAGAAGCTATTACCTACATAAGATGTATATTTAAAGATTTTTTTTCATCCTGGTGCCAGGAATATAAAAAAGAGTGGATATATTTAACCATAACATACTGTGATTCATCAAACAGCACAAACTTTCATTTCATGGAGTTTATCTGTTGACGTTGATTTAAACTGTCACTTGTTTTATCATGTGGGAACATAAGTTATGTGGTCAAAAATATAAGGATTTTGAACTAATGTTGATTCAAGTTGTATTGTCTTATTGTATTGTCTTTTCAAAGTGCTGCCAGTTGAAAAGGGAAGCATTATGTTTACAAATCTGTTTTGAAATGTTTGCCAAAATTTTGGTAGTGTCTTTAATAAAGATGTTTGTCTCCAGCATCCAGAAAAATAAATAAATAAGTTTGTTGTGTATCACTGTAAACCAGAAAAATGTTGGTTATCTAGAAAACTTGAGAGAGCATGTAGATTAACTTTTCTCTTTGGGATTCTTCTAAAACATTAACTGGAAAGATTAGATAATATACTAAAATACACGGAAGTATACAGACTATACAAAGACTGAAACAAGACCCTTTTGCACTACCCCTCTATAACATTACCGCAGAAATTCTGTTTCTACACAGCATGGACCTCCTAAGGAATTCTGTTTCTTTTAGCATTGACATCCCTGGTGCTCTTTTTTTTACCTCAGAATTGGTACAATCATTATTAAACGTTAATTTATTTCAAACTTTTTAATTGAAGAAAGGAAAGGGAAGCTTAATTGGGGATAAATTCGGGCATCATATTATTATGATAGAGTCTCATGAGGGGTTTGTCGATAGGTAATGAACTCATTGGTGTTATTTCTTGGACATCTTGGCCTTTCAATCGAAGACTGTGTGCTGCTATTTGCTATGAGCAAGGTTTCTCAAAAGCAAAAGGTGCTTGGACCATTTGGATCACCTGAATTAGAATCTCTAGGTATAGGGCCTAAGTATCTGCATTTTCACTGGTTTCCTGTAGGTGACTTTTTGCAAGCTAAAGTATGAGAACCATTGACTTGGATGTAGCTCTAAACTTTTAGGTCTGTAAATCTTGAAATGTTGAACTGAAGGTCAACTGTTGGCTTTTTTTTTTTTTTTTTAATGTCCATCATGTCAGCAGCTGCAAATCACTTTTCCCCTTTGCATGATCTGAGGCACCTCCTCAGTTGTTTCACTGCCAACTCTTATTTCAGAACCTGTTTACAAACAAGCCTTCCAGTTGGTGAATGGTTAGCCATTGGAGCTCCTACCCTGTACATCAGCACATCTGGTTTACAAGTTGGGTAACAATGAAAACTGGAGATGCTAAATGGAAATCCAGCATTGCATACCCTTAGACCTGATCACATACCAGTAAAAGCCTTAATTTAGATGTTAGTTGTATGTGTTGGACAGATCCTTGCAAAAAGTGCGTCTATTAGTTGTAAATTTGAAAGTTATAAATCTCTGAATCTGCCATTATCCAAGTTTCATCCCTTTTGAAGATGAGGCATGAGCCTATTAAAATATTTATAATCATTTTTCTTCTCCTACTGTAAGACCTTTAGATTCTTAAAAATGATTACTACAAGAATAGTGGCCACTTAATGTCAGTTACTCTGGTGGAAGAATTTATTTTTTTTTTTCTTTTCTTTTTGGGAAGGATGGTGTAAAAAATAGCAAGATTAGAGAATGAGTTGTATAGTTTTTTGTATCACATTTCATCTAAAATGATTTGAAGGACTTTTGAAGATTTTTACCAACATCCTTAAATCAACTCCAGATTGAATGAACAACTGATTTAAAACAAACTAAGAGAACATTAACTAGATGTGGGCTTTTTAAAATATATAGGTATTGCATTTCCTACCTTGTTATTTATTCCACTTTGAATACTTTGGAGGGGTTAACTTTCAACTCTTTAAGTAGTAACGGATGTTTTATACTTGTTCTCACAAAATTGTTATGGTCAGTTTATATCATTGCTCCATGCATTGATTATAAAAATTCAGTATTAATTTTTTCTCTGATTGATCTTATAAGCTTTAGAGTTTTCTTTTCTCTTATAAAGTGTTTCACCTTATTATGTAAAACAAATGCCTGCTTGCATATTGGAAGATGTTGAAATTAGTTTTAGACAAAAATGGTCCATCAGTTCAGACACTCTGCTTGGATGCCTCACCGTTTTCATTAGTGCATTCTTTGCTTCTGAAACTTGGCAGAAACTCGTTAGCCAGTCCACTGCCTTTCTGAAAATGTGTGGAGTCACGTATGCTTGGTATATGCCTTTACAACTTTTAAAGTTCTACAGTTTATTACTTGCCCAAGTATTACTAATTCCTTTTCTTACATGTACTGGATGGAGAAAAAATTATAGCCAGCACTTTGAGAGGAAAGTTTTCAGAAACAATATTAACTGGCACTACTAACTGAAGGCCACAGAAGATGCTATCAATGTTATTTGTAACCTGAAGATTGAACAAGGCTGTGAGGCTCATTTCAAACTATTTTGAGGTGTTAAATTATATATATGCTGTTTCTCAGCTGTTCCACTCAAACCGTGTTAGGACTCTCAAAGGTAAAATGTCACAGGGGCTTTTCAGTTGTTACTGAGCTCAGCAGCTGTGGTGGCCCCTGTTCTACACCAATTTCAGTTCAATAAAAATGTTAACTTTGCAATTCTGGTATTTGTTTTTCCTTTGTCTCATTTCAAGCTTCTTTGTCTTAAAAACAAACAAACAAAAAAAGCCCATGACAGGCCGGGCGCGGTGGCTCAAGCCTGTAATCCCAGCACTTTGGGAGGCTGAGACGGGCGGATCACGAGGTCAGGAGATCGAGACCATCCT
>NW_012115488.1:14638678-14671893 GCF_000951035.1 Colobus angolensis palliatus | reverse complement strand
TGGGAGGCGGAGCTTGCAGTGAGCCGAGATCGCGCCACTGCGCTCCAGCCTGGGCGACAGACCAAGACTCCTTCTCAAAAAAAAAAAAAAAAAAATGCCCATGACAAAGTATTTACAGAGATATTACTTGTTAGGGCTCTAGGAAGTGGGAGCAGGGAATTTGCTCCAGGGAGTTGCCTTTTTGTAAGTGCAAGACACGCCCTCCAGGGGCAACTTCTACTAGGGGAACAATAATCATATTTACCATTTATTGAGGGTTTCCTCTTTGTTACACGTTTTTGCTGCATTATCTCGTTTCTCCTCACCACCTGTTATCTCCATTTTACAGGTGGGTAAACTAAGTCATAAAGAAGTTAAGAAACTTGCCTATCACACAGCTAGTAAATGACAGAGCCTGGGAAGTCTGACCGCAGCATCTGTATTCCTAACCACGTCTCCATCATGGGCCTCATATGTTTATATAGGACAAGACTAATCTTTTCAAAGTGACAATTCCAGTGATACCACATAGGCTAGATAAGTCCTTTGGTTCCAAAGGCTAGAATGTGGGGGTCGGAGTGATTTCTAGTGGATTATTTTGGGGGAGTTGATTTATTGGAAATCACAGAATACATTTGAAGGGAGACTGGCACACTTTTTGAGAAAAGGTTATTTCCCCTGTGTTCGCTTTACTTTCGAAAGTGTACAATGTTAACAATGGGATATTTGAAAGTGGTTGGTGAAAGTAGGAGGGAAGGGTACAGTCTTGTAATCATATCATTTTCTCTTCATACCAAAAGGCTATCTCAGGAACAGACTCCAGCTTAGGAGTATTCAGTCTGAGAAGACATAAGGGCATTCTCCCAGCTGAATCCTTAACCTCTTGTTTCTAAAAATCTTCTGAAGGAATAACGTAGAAGGAAGGGAAGAAAGCCTCAATCAAACATTGGTATTAAAAACCCAGAGTGAGTAATGTGGGCGGTGCCTCTGGTCATATTTACCAGAAGCCTCAAGGATGAGTGAGTTTCACAACATCGGGACTATCAGGAGCCCTCCCTAGTCCCTTCTCCCACTGGATCTTTAACAGGCTCCTGCCCTCAGCTGTAAAATGAAAATATGCTTTTCTTACTGAGGGATGGAGGGGTTTCATTATTGTTTATAAAAGCACTTGGGGGCCGGGCGCGGTGGCTCAAGCCTGTAATCCCAGCACTTTGGGAGGCCGAGACGGGCGGATCACGAGGTCAGGAGATCGAGACCATCCTGGCTAACACGGTGAAACCCCGTCTCTACTAAAAAATACAAAAAACTAGCCGGACGAGGTGGCGGGCACCTGTAGTCCCATCTACTTGGGAGGCTGAGGCAGGAGAATGGCATAAACTGCAGAGCTTGCAGTGAGCTGAGATCCGGCCACTGCACTCCAGCCTGGGTGACAAAGCGAGACTCCGTCTCAAAAAAAAAAGCACTTGGGAATTCTGTGAAAAAAAAAATCGTTCTTAATGCAAGAAGGAGTGTTGAAGCATTACTTTCCATGTGAGAATGAATTCATTTTGACTGACTGCAAAGGGGACAAAGGCAGAAGCTACAGGTTTCAAGGTGAGATGTTGGGTTGGGTTTGTTTTATTGAATGCTGGGTGTACGCATACCTGCTCTACTGGTTTTACCTTTCTGAGACTGGGACAGGAAGCTGACAGTGGTAGTGGAAGTAGGAGGCTCTGATACGATTGCTTAATTCTCAAGTTAGGGATCAGATGATTCTGCCAGGTGCAATGGTGGAGATGTGTCATTTCAATTCCTGCCTGCCTCATTCAACTGACCAACCTGGCTGGCTTTTCTTACTGTAATTAAATGGTTGGTACAATGTGAGCATTTGTAGATGGACAATAAGAACTTCACATCTGTCTAGGACTATAAATGTAGAAGTGTGCTTCCTGCAGATGAGCCCACATAATTGGCTAGCATGTTTGAGTTCTACACCTGGGGCTTCTAGAAGCATGCTGACTGCCCTTCCATACTTCCTGAGTTCCAAATAGGCTTACAGAATCCCACTATGGAGTACATGGATAGCATGATCTACCTTACCAGTCTCGCTGCCTGTTCCTCCCACTCTCCACACACCAGTCACACACACCTTCCTTCAGGCTCTCCAAAACTCCTTGCTCCTCCTATCCGAAAGTCCTCATGCGCTAAGTAGACTGTGTACCACCACCACCACTCTCCATCCCTTCCTCACTTAGCTGAGTCCTCCATATCCTTAAGGTCTCCACTTAGGCATCACTTCCTTCAGGAAGCCTTTCCTAACCCACCCCTGCCCCCACCCCCACACTATCCAGGTCCTCTGGGTATATGCTGTCTTTCATTCTATACTTCTTTGTGGCATTTGTCATCATTATAACTGGGTACTAATTGCATTAGTAAGTTCTGTGGGAGTAGAGACTGTCCTGTTCACCAGGGTGTCCCCAGCCTCTAGACTAGTGTCTGCCATATAAAATGTTCTCAGCAATAATTTATTGAAAGAATGAGTGAGGCAAACTATTTCTATCAGTCATATTTAAAATTCATGTGGCCCAAGGATTTGAATTACTGCAAGAATCTGCTGTCTCAGTCAAGTTTGTGTTCCTTGCCACTTTATCTTCCCAAAGTCATGATTAGGAATCAGTTAATGATGGCAGACTGGTGCCCATGACAAACCGACTGATAGAGTTTGGATATTTGTCCCCTCCAAATCTTATGTTGAAATGTGATTCCCAGTGTTGGAGGTGGGGCTTGGTGGGAGGTGTTTGGGTTGTGGAGACAGATTCCTCACAAATGGCTTGGTGTCCTCCCCGCCCCACCTTGGTAATAAGTTCGTGGGATATCTGGTTGTTAAAAAGAGCCTGGCGTCTCCTCTCTCTCACCATGTGACATACCTGCTCCCCCTTTGCCTTCCACCATAAGTAAAAGCTCCCTGAAGCCCTTCCCAGAAGTGGATGCTGGTACCATGCTTATCGTACAGCCTCCAGAAACATGAGCCAAATCAACCTCTTATCTTTATAAATTACCCAGCCTCAAGTATTCCTTTACAGCAATGCAAATGGACTAAGACACTGACGTGACTTTGCGAGTCCTTTTGCCATGTGTTTTTATTGACATTTATTTTATGTCTAGCATTTGTGTAATCTTCCAAGTGCTTCCAAGAACTAGCAGAGTCCAATGCTATTGATGGGCTCTGCTAGTTCTCCAGTTACAGGAATCCCAACCCTTCACATTGTAGATGGTGAAATGAAGATGTCTAAGTGACAGCACATGGGAGGGCAGGATGGGACCCCAGGAGCTTACACAGTCTTCCTAAGTGGTGCCAAGAACAGCCCAGCAGCCACTTCCAAAAACTGATACGAAAACAAGGAGTGGTAAAGTGCCAGGCAAGCTGTGCCAGAGCACAAGCAGCAGGCACAGGGCTTCAGAGCAAGAAGTCGAGCCAGACAACCCGGCTTAGAGTCCTGCTGTGCCACTCACAAGCCACAGACTGTGGGCATGTTTATAAAGCCCCAGATCCTCTGTTTCCCGTCATGAACAGGATAGTACCTGCCTTGGAGGTTGCTGGGCTGACACATACGTAGAGAGGTGCCTGGCACCTTGTAAGTTCACTATATGTATTTTTATTGGATGCTTTAAAATTATTTATTTCCATCTTTTATTCAGAGATGGAAAGTTCTGTAGCAATATACATAGCAAAGCAACCAGTCAGAACTGAACAACCTTATTAGGTTAATTCAGATTTCTGCATAAGAGTGATTGAGCTCCCCTGGTAAATGGACACAGCCCATAACATTTTAAAGGCTCTGCTATTGATTTCTCTGTGAAATACTTTTTTTTTTTTCCTGTGAATTTTTTTTTTTTTTTTTTTTAAGAGGTAGTCTCATTCTGTTGCCCAGGCTGGAGTGCAGTGGCACAATCTCAGTTCACTGCAACCTCCGCTTCCCCGGGTTCATGCAATTCTCCTGCCTCAGCCTCCCAAGTAGCTGGGATTACAGGCACACACCACCACATCCGGCTAATTTTTTGTATTTTTAGTAGAGATGGAGTTTCACTATGTTGGCCAGACTGGTCTTGAACTCCTGACCTCGTGATCCGCCCACATCGGCCTCCCAAAGTGCTGAGATTACAGGCATGAGCCACCGCGCCTGGCCCTCTGTGAATCATTTCAAGTCCCGCATTAGCTTCTCTTGGCATCTTGGCTACCGGTAACTTAGACACAGTGCTGATGCATTTGTTCTCAACTTGAGCTTAACTTTGAATATTCTCTCTATTCTCTTTTCCAGTTGTCTTTATAGAGGACAGTTTTTAAAAGAGTCTTTTTGTCTGGAAGCTTAAGTGCTTCTTGCCACCTAGTTACTAGAGGGGGTTGTTCATTACAGGTAAGATGCTTTGGATAAAAGGCTGCTGTGAAAATCACTCTTACACCTGTAAGTTTTTCCTTCTTCTCCCAAGGATAGAGTTCATTTAAATCAGCCTTGTCAAAGGAGTGCCAAGAGGGTCTCTAGGGATCTCATGGCCACCTGAGCTTCAGCACTCTGCAGCTGAGAACAGCTGTAAGGGGACACTAGGGACTGTCAGCAAAGCCACCTTTTTCTCCACCCTCCTCCTTCCCTCCTCTCTCTCTGCCCCTATTGACAAATCTTTATTTCTGTGGTAGCCAATTATCATCTGCTCCTCCCTTCCTTAACTCACCCTCCCCACCTGCTCCTCTTGACCGAGTGAACGACCCTGGCTCCCCTCTTCTGTTAACATGCACATCTTACCATTTTCCCCTTGTCTTTGGTTAAAAATGACCTGATGTATAGATGGTGACAAGGCCTGGTCAGAAATAGAGACCTAATGGCCGGGCGTGGTGGCCGAGACGGGCGGATCACGAGGTCAGGAGATCGAGACCATCCTGGCTAACACGGTGAAACCCCGTCTCTACCAAAAAATACAAAAAAAACTAGCCAGGCGAGGTGGCGGGTGCCTGTAGTCCCAGCTACTCTGGAGGCTGAGGCAGGAGAATGGCGTAAACCCGGGAGGCGGAGCTTGCAGTGAGCTGTGATCCGGCCACTGCACTCCAGCCTGGGCGACAGAACGAGACTCTGCCTCAAAAAAAAAAAAAAAAAAAAAAAAGAAATAGAGACCTAAAAGCGTGAAAAATTGGGGAAGATAGAAAATGCTTTGTGGTATTAGGGGAAAGAACGGAACATGGAGTCCTCTACCCTGGGCCTGAGTTCAGGTTGTGACATTCACCTACCTTTGACCCAGGGCAATTTGCCTAAACCCCTAGATCTTCTTTCTTTCATCTCTGGTAATGTAGGATAATGCCTGTGAAGTTTAAAGACTGTCACATTGACCATGAGGGACAATCATAAAGCAACAGCGATTGTCATGTGTGTCCCTACAAATCCACTTTTAGGGGGCTGTCTGCCTTCGGAGATGAACTTTATGGCAGTTCCCAGAATTCCTCAGAGACAGCTACTTTTAAATAAGCTCTGTATTCACTTTTAGCAAGGGTCTCATTTCAGTAACTTACAAGTCCAGTCATGTAGCAACCACAATTCTGAAATGCGTTTAGAATGGAATATTCTCCCCTTATCCAGCTTAGGCCTGCTTTAGGCTGGAAGCCAAGAGCTTTTTGCCATCCTCCCTACTCCTCCCACCACCCAGCATTTCCCAGGATGAAAGGGCGGGAAGGTAGGGAGGAGAGATAAGGAGCATGAGAGGGCTGATTGAATGACACCTTTGAAGTCCTTGGCCTTGGTTTCCTCTGGGCATTGTCAAAGCCCACCCTGGGTGCCTCGGACTCCTCTGGCCTCTCCTGTGGCTGGCCTTTGCAGTGCCCTTCAGCATCTGCCTCCAACAGACTACCACTGTCACTTCAGGCAGGAAGCTAGTAAGCTTATTGCCCATTTTAAAATGATCACACCAACATGCCAACTCAAGGTGTCCCATCTGATCACTCACCCACACTCCCACCCCAGTCATAGACCGATCAGAACTTTTGGCCTGGGATCCATGAGTGTAGTGACTTCCAAATGCATCCTCGACTCCGCTAGACCTTTATTTTCAGGCACAAGTCACATACCAGCCCTGTGTGTCCAAGCTTGAGGTGTCACAAATTACTTTTTCTAAGTACTCTTTATGAAGCTCTTCTCTCTAGCCTTGTGGCAAGAGGGAAGCTCACTGTCAACCCTCTGTAGAAACCCTGATTTGTAACATGGGCTGACTTTTCTACCTCCACCCCTTATACCAGTGAGGAGCCAGAAGCAAAGGGAAGAAAAACTGGTTGTTTTTTTTTTCGCTACCCTCCTCTGTGAGTCCTGCAATATAGGGTTCAGAATCTGAGTTACTAGTGTGGAAGTTGTGGATGTAGATGGCGCATCTTGTGACTGCAACCAAAGCTATCAGCAAGTCCTGCGTGAAACCCTCTCACATATATTTGTGAGTTCCTCAGTCATAGAAGCCGTGCATATTTGTTCCACAAATATTTACACAGACTTTGTGCTAGGTGGTGGGAATACACCATTGAACGAGAGAAAGGCAAATGACACAACTTGATTCCAGTTGTGGTAAATGCTCCAAAATAAAAGGTTGGCTGTGAGAATTAATAATAAGAGGACGTGGCACAGTGAGGGAGTGGGGTCAGGCTTCCCCCAAGAGGTGGCTAAAGCTAATATTTGTTGATGAGAGGAGAGCTCCATAAAGAGCATGGTAGACAGGCCCCAAGGTAAGACGGCCTTTAGGCTCACTAGAATGTACGTGTATCCAAATCACTTCTCATTAACAAAAGCAAGGGCCTTGCTTTTTTGTTGCTGAACTTGTTCCTTCAATGGCTTGTTTCTCTTTACTAGCCATTTCTGGGGAGTTGAAGCCCAGACATGATTCCCTCCTGAGGTCTAGGCATGTCAGGTTAGTGCCTTATCAGTGGTGTTCTGGTATTTGAGGTTCTTATCTGTGGCCTTCTCTTGTTGCTAATTAGTTCTAAGGAACGTTTCCAAAACAGAGAGATTGCATTTTAGTGGCCAGTGGACCTCAAACTGGCCCACGGGATTTCACATGGGGAAGTTTGAGCTGGGGAGGAACCACCACTGCCTTCCCCAGCGCCCTCCATCTTCCTGGAGGCCAGAGGCCGGTGCACAGTGAATGCCGAGAACAGAGACTGGCTGGCCCCTCCCTTGTGGAGGTTTCTGGGATTATAACTCCATCACTGTGGGGCTCTCAGAGGCAGTTTCTCTGAGAAGAGAAATAACATCTGTACTATTAAAATTGCCCATGAGCTCTCTCTGTTGTCACCAGTAGGCGAACCATGTGTGTGGTGTGACTCTAACGAGGTTATTGGTGGGCAAGCAGGAAACTGAAACAAGGGGGCTGGGAAAAAGATGCCCAAGGGTCAGAGAAACTGAAAAGGAGCCCTTTCGGGAATGAAAATGAGCAAAAGTAAGGAAGTGCGGTATTTTCTCACGAGACCACTTGACAATCAAGGCTTTATGCTTTTTTTCTTTTTGAGACGGAGTCTCACGCCCAGGCTGGTGTGCAGTGGCGCGATCTCGGCTCACAGCAAGCTCCGCCTCCCGGGTTCACGCCATTCTCCTGCCTCAGTCTCCCAAGTAGCTGGGACTACAGGCGCCCGCCACCACGCCCGGCTAATTTTTTGTTTTTTTAATAGAGACAGGGTTTCACTGTGTTAGACAGGATGGTCTCTGTCAGGCCTCTGAGCCCAAGCCAAGCCATCGCATCCCCTGTGACTTGCACCTATACGCCCAGCTGGCCTGAAGTAACTAAAGAATTACAAAAGTGCAAATGCCCTGCCCCGCCTTAACGGATGACATTCCACCACAAAAGAAGTGAAAATGGCTGGTCCTTGCCTTAAGCGATGATATTATCTTGTGAAATTCCTTTTCCTGGCTCATCCTGGCTCAAAAAGCTCCCCCAGTGAGCACCTTGTAACCCCCACTCCTGCCCGCCAGAGAACAACCCCCCTTTGACTGTAATTTTCCTTTACCTACCCAAATCCTATAAAACGGCCCCACCCTTATCTCCCTTCGCTGACTCTTTTCGGACTCAGCCCGCCTGCACCCAGGTGAAATAAACAGCCCTGTTGCTCACACAAAGCCTGTTTGGTGGTCTCTTCACACGGACGTGCATGACAGTCTCCATCTCCTGACCTTGTGATCCGCCCGTCTTGGCCTCCCAAAGTGCTGGGATTACAGGTGTGAGCCACTGCCGGCCGCATTATGCCTTTTACAAATGTTTCCAGGCATTCTCAATGGGTCCTTCTTTTAAACTATTTTTAGCATGAGGTGGGATGAACCACCAAGAAAAAACAGGCCAGGAAAGGTCCATCAGTATCAGTGCCAGACAAGAATGCAAGTCTTGGCCGGGTGGGGTGGCTTAAGCCTGTAATCCCAGCACTTTGGGAGGCCAACGCGGGCGGATTGCCTGAGGTCAGGAGTTCGAGACCAGCCTGGCCATCCTGGTGAAACCCTGTCTCTACTAAAAACACAAAAGTCAGCCTGGCGTGATGGCAGGCGCCTGTGATCTTAGCTACTTAGGAAGCTGGGGCAGGAGAATCACTTGATTCCAGGAAGCGGAGTGTGCAGTGAGCCAAGATCACGCTCTTGCACTCCAGCCTGGGTGACAGAGCGAGACTCCGTCTCAAAATAATAAATAAAATAAAATAAGCAGGTCTTGTCTCCCCACTGTACCCACTTCCTGTCAGCCTGCCTTAAGAGCTCATCCTCTCAGGCTTGGTGCTGAACCCCAAAGTTGGCCTGGTTATGGGGGGCACCCAGCAAGGTCTCCTCACAGCCCAATCATGTTCTGCCTCCTTGAAAGTTAGTTTTTCTCTCTCCTAAGAGTATTGATATAAACCCCTTTTTACAGGAGGTAACATTTCCATTGCCCCGCTCTGCTCTGGGCCAGGCATTCCTGACTGCCTCGGCTTCTTCAACCAGGTAAACACCTCAATCTGCTATGAAAATGCCTCCCTTCCTGCTAACATCACCCTTGAGTTGAGGCCATTCCACAGATAACTTGACAGCCCTCAGGGCCCCCACCCACTATTGTAACCACCCCTCCTCTTGTATTCTGCCTGGAGGTGGGATGCAATGGGTCATGGCCAAACTCAGTTTCCACCTATTGGTGCAAGGTGTGGTAATTGCTGTTTGTATTCAGCTCAGCACAAAGGGAAATCTGCGCTGTTCTACACCCTTGTTCTGACCCCTACTCTGAACTATCAGCCATACATACAACCGACACTGAAGATAAGGATAGCCTAACAGCCATGCTTACCCATTGTTCGTCAGAGCACCAGTTCTCAGAGGGCAGCAACAGCAGCACCTGGGAACCTGTTAGAAATACAAATTCTCAGGCTCTGCCCCAACCCTGTTTAATTGAAAACTCCTGGGGTAGGATCCAACAATCAGTGCTTTAACAAGTGCTCTGGGTGATTCTTACTTGAGGCAGCTGGTGTTCTCCACCATCTAGTTCATTAGAATCACCTGGGGAGAGTTTTAAAACCCACACCATTACTCAGGCCCCCACCCAGACCAAGTGAACCAGAATCTGTTGGGGTGATGCCTAGGCAGAGCATGTTTGTAAAATTTACCAGGTGACTCAAATGAGTGGTGAAAAGTGAGGCTCAGCTTCCTAGGTATTTATTTGTAAGACTGGCATCTCCCAAATAAATGCAGGGGAATGTAGGCATTACCCAAAAAGAGTTCTACAGTCTTTGTAGCATTTGAAAAATGTTAGATTTAATAGTTAACACTTTATTTATGTATTTATTTAGAGATGGAGTCTCACTCAGTCACCTAGGCTGGAGTGCAGTGGCGCAATCTCGGCTCCCTGCAACCTCTGCCTCCTGAGTTCACACCATTCTCCTGCCTCAGCCTCCCGAGTAACTGGGACTACAGGTGCCCATCACCACGCCCGGCTAATTTTTTGTATTTTTTAGTAGAGACGGGGTTTCACCGTGTTAGCCAGGATGGTCTCAATCTCCTGACCTTGTGATTCGCCTGCCTTGGCCTCCCAAAGTGCTGGGATTACAGGTATGAGCCACTGCGCCCAGCCAACACTTTTATTTTTATGAAGGACATTTTATACCTTTAATATGCTGGAATGTTCTCCAAGAGGGCAAAGAGACCACAGTGTGCCCATTTTAACAGAGTCCCTTAGAATCAATTTTCCAAGGAACACAGATTTTAGAAGTGCTAAAGTTTTATGCAAAAACTATTTCTATAGCAAGTCAGGTCCCCAGAATGCCAAGCACCTGTGCTCTACTTCCCTGACTCTTTTTTTTGTTGTTGGTAGTTTTTTTGTTTGAGACAGAGTCTCACTCTCGCCCAGGCTGGAGTGCAGTGGCACAATATCTCGGCTCACTGCAACCTCCACCTCCTAGATTCAAGCAAGTCTCCTCCCTCAGCCTCCCGAGTAGCTGGGACTACAGGTGCCCCCCACCAAGCCCAGCTAATTTTTGTATTTTTAGTAGAGACGGGGTTTCACCATGTTGGCCAGGCTGGTCTTGAACTCCTGACCTCAAGTGGTCTGCCCACCTCGGCCTCCCAAAGTGCCAGGATTACAGGTGTGAGCCACCACACCCAGCCTAGTTCCCTGCCTCTTAAGCCATCTCTTTATCAGAGCTAAGGCTCCTGTAAGTAATGATGATATGAGGAACATCCCTGTTTTTTGATTGTTTGTACTGTTGCTCTCAACAACTCTTTGTTATCCAGCAGCCTTTATAAAGTTATATAAAGGCTTTACCCAAAAAGTTTTTCTTAGAATTTATGCTGGGGGAAAAGTATATCTCTCTGGGTGAACCAATGTACCTCCTTAAATTAGATAATGAGAACTTTGGTGCCCATGTGTTGTGTCAGAAACTAAATATTGAGTTTTGTCCTCGATTACAATTGATTAGTTTGAGTATATTTTTACCTCCCCACAACTGTAGTCATTGGTGTCATTTAATCTCTTTTAATGGTTTCATGACTTGGTAATATTTATCACCATCTATTTTTAATCCCTTTTAGAAGATTAGAGAGATATAGCTTTAGTATAATCTTTAAAATGAAAAAATAGAGAGGTTGGTACTACTGCAAATTTCTCTTTCTAAAAACTCCTTGCACTCTCTGTACACAGAAGAGTTGAGTTATAGAAGTGCAAAGAAAAACTCCAAAACTGCCATTGTTCCAACTGTTACCTCCTGTAAAAATCTAAGATAAAAATCTGAAATTTGTAATGGCCATATGTTTTAAAAGATTATATAGTATTTCTGGAAATGTGACTACATATTTGGTCTCATGAGTATTCTTCATAAATACCTAGTCATCCCAGAAATTCTGCAAGAGTGGACTGAATGTCCTAAACAATACTTTTCAAATGTACATCTATTACTGTGTAAAAAAATATCCCCTAGGATTTAGCAGCTTAAAACAACAAGCATTTATTATCTCACACGGTTTCTAGGAGCAGCTTAGTTGGATGGTTGGAGTTCGGGATCTCACACAAGGTTGCATCCGAGCTATTGACTGGGATGGCAGTTGTCTCAAGGCTTGACAGGGGCTGGGGAATCCACTTCCAAGCTCACTCACATGGTTGCTGGCATTGGTCATTTGACTAATGACAGGAGCCCTCTGTTCCTCGCCATGTGCAGCTTTCCACAGGCTGAGTGTCCTAACACATGGCAGCTGGCTTCTCCCAAAGTGAGAGTGGAAAGAGAGAACACAAGTGATCGCACTTAAGATGGAAGCCACCATCTTTTACAACCTAATTTCAGAAGTGCAGATTCTGATGTTAAATAACATTTCTCTTCACAGCTTCCCTTTAGCAATACTTCCTTTAGGACAGGACCACAGCCCTAAACTTATGAGTTTTTGTTAAAAACTAGCATTGGGATTCTTATTTCTCAGAAGCTTTCTATTTATCAGCTGTAGAGTGTTAGCTGATTTCCAGATGAATGAGATATAGAGTCTGTGATGCCATTAGTCAAGGTTTTGCCTCTGCCAGCCTGTCCCAGGAGGAAGCATCTGATGTAAAAATATAAAGGAGAGAAAACACGTGAGAGAAGACAGAACTAATAAGTAATCAACTCTTACGATCGTGCCGGTTTGCCTCCAGAGTCCCCATTCATTCATTAAAACCGATAGTTATGGCACATTTCCCATGTTGTGACATCATTCTAGGTACTGAGGATAACACAGTAAACAAAACAAAGTCCTGCCTGCAAGGGGCTACCAGTCTGTGAATGTCAGAGCCAAGTATTCCCAGGAGAAGAATACAGAGAAACCAAATGTTTTATTTAACAAACACTTAAATAGTTCTTCCTGTACGTCTGGCACTGCTGCAAGCACTTTGAAAATAATTAAGGCAGCTACTTCTCATAATAACCTACAAATGTTATCCCCATTGTATGGATGGGCCACAGAGAGGTTGAGTACTTTCTTAGGGCCACACAGCTATTACTAGATAGTAAGTCCCAGAGCTGGACTTTGAACCTAGGCAGTCTGGCTACAGAGTCCATGTTCTTCACCACCCTAGGCTAAAAAGTGTTGTTCCCTGATTTTTGAGTAATCACTGGTGCCATTTGTAAATTAATCCACAAATAGTACATTTTGATCACTAAGTACTGGTGTGGAAATTGACCAGTGACCTAACGTTATAAGTTCCTCTTTTCAGAAATCAGCCAGGCATGGTGGCTGGCCGGGCACAGTGGCTCATGCCTATAATCCCAGCACTTTGGGGGGCCAAGGCAGGCAGATCACTTCAAGTCAGGAGTTTGAGAGCAGCCTGGCAAACATGGCAAAACCCCATCTCTACTAAAAATACAAAAATTAGCTGGGTGTGGTGGTGTGTGCCCATAATCCCAGATATTCAGGAGGCTGAGGCACTAAAATCGCTTGAATCTGGGAGGTGGAGGTTGCAGTGAGCTAAGATCACACCACTGCACTCCAGCCTGGCGACAAAGAATCTGTGGGAAAAAGAAAAGGAAAAGGAAAGGGAAAGGTAAGGGAGGAGGGAGGGAGGGAGGGAGGAAGGAAGGAAGGAAGGAAGGAAGGAAGGAAGGAAGGAAGGAAGGGAGGAAGGGAGGAAGGAAGGAAGGAAGGAAGGAAGGAAGGAGAAAAGAAAAGTTAAGTTTCCTGTAACCCGTGTCCTTTCGCTGCATGTGAGATCAGTGTCCCCAGAAGGGCGTTCCAGACATGTCCTGAGACAACCAACAGGAGAGGAGAATCCAAAGTTCTGTCAGGCATCAAGTCCAAATGATGAGGTAGAGATGGAAACCAGAAACCAAGCAGTGACATTGGAGGCCCATCTGGTCCAGAGCATGACAGGATGAAGCAGGATGAACAGGTCAAGGCAAGAGGGTTAGGCTGGAGACTGTGGACAGCAGGTCCTGGATGGTACCCAAGAAGTGCTGCCAGGGTGGGAATAGAATCTAAAGGACATTCATGGGCAAATCAGTTTCACCAGATTATCATCCTAACTCACTGACCATGACTGTTATGATGATCCAGTAACAAACAAAAATGTGTCGTTTTTCTCAACATGTTGTAAGAAGTCATTTCTGCTCTGGTTTTTTCTTTTCTTTCTTTTTTGTTTAGAGACAAGGTCTTGCTCTGTCACCCAGGCTGAAGTGTAGTGGCATGATAATAGCTAACTGCAGCCTCAAACTCCTAGGCTCAGAGGATCCTCCCACCTCAGCCTCCCAAGTAGCCAGGACTGCAGGCATGCCATTTTGCTTCACTTAGTTCATTCAAAAACACTTATTGGGAAGAGAATAGATGTAAAATGGTATGTAAGATGCTGCTTAATATATAAAAATGAGTAAGACTTGAGACCTACTTTCAAGGAACATATGGTAAAACTAACATGAGTAAGAAGAGAAATCTATACTAAGATGCATTAAATGAGGTCAATGAATGATCACCATTATGATGACAGTGATGATGATGGTGAAAGAAGCTATAGAGAGTAAGATGAGTATAATAACATTCAGATGAAGGGATGGCAAAATCAAAAGGAGAAAGAAGAAATCATGGGCAACATTTATCCTAAATAATGAGGTAGGGTGGTGTAATGGCAAGACATGGGCTCACCTCTCAGATCGTACAATTTCCATGTGCCTCAGTGTAACCACTCTTCTTTGAACTTTAGAGTTTTTTCTTTTCCTTTGGAAAATTAGTGAATACTACTAACTTATTGTAAGGATCGAGTGGAATAATGCATGTCAAGATCCCTGCACAATGCCTGGCTCATAGTAGCTATTTTGTAAATGTTTATTTTCCTTCCAAATTAAGTCTACTTGTGTAACATGCTTCATTTCTTAATTGCCATTATCTGTTGTATTAACTATCTAACATATATAAAGACTTCTAAAAAAACAAATGTTCTGGCTGGGAGCGGTGGCTCACACTTGTAATTCCAGCACTTTGGGAGGCCGAGGCAGGCCGATCTCTTGATGTCAGGAGTTCACGACTAGCCTGGGCAACGCAGTGAAACCCCATCTCTACTAAAGATACAAAAATTAGCCAGGTGTGTTGCCTCAAGCCTGTAATCCCAGCTACTAGAGAGGCTAAGACATGAGAATCGCTTGAACCCAGGAGGTGGAGTGCAGTGAGCTGAGATAGCGCCCAATGCACTCCAGCCTGAGTGATAGCATGAGATTCTGTCTCAAAAAAAAAAAAAAAAAGTTTTTACCTCTTGTTAAGTATATCTGTTATGTAACTGATTGATTAATTTTAGCTGTATCATTGCTCTTGTTCTATTAACCTTATGTCTAAAAAGCAAATGATGTACAATGTACTTTCCTGGCCCAAAAAAAAAAAAAAAAACAAACAAGAGACCATTGTGAAAGTGGTTTTCAAACTATCAAGTGTGGGAAATGGTATTGTCATAATGTGTACCTTATGTTCCCTCATTTAGAAAGAAATCCCTGCCCTCTACCCTTTGAGTGGGAGAAACCTTTAGCAGATTTGAACTGGGTTTTCACCCTGGTGTGTCTCTGGGCAAGTTTTGCAGTAACTGCAGTCTCTTTCTTTGGAATATTTAGGGTCTGCTTGAGGCTGACTTGGAACTTGGCCAGTGCTTTCCATAGAGGTGCAACATTGCACATGTAAAAAGAAAATAGATTAGAATCTCCTGTAGCTGTGCTGTCTCGTTCCTCAGCTAAAGGTCATTCTTAATCCTTCTATAGCTCCCAGAATGCTGTCTGCAGTGGTTTTTTAAGTTCTCCAGGGAGGAAATGGTGTCTATAAAGCAAAGCAGGAAACAGTCTCTTCACGGGAGCAAGAGACCACAAATGTTCCAGAATTCCATTTAAAACACTGCAAAGATGAGTTCTAGGGAAATTGATGGTCGTGTTTTTCCCATAGTTAAATTTTGGAACTATATTCCTGGATAGAATTACGGATGGGACTTCAGCCATCAGCCTTCTGTGAAAGGGAATGGAGAAAGAGACAAGTCCACGAGCCAGTGTCACCACACACCCAGAGGATGGTATTAAGCATGGCTCGGGAGTTCCCAGTAAACCAAGGAACCACCAAGCTGAGATCAATGTGAGACTAATTTCTTCTCAGAAACATAGAAAACAAAAGCAACACCGAGAATGTCACACTCAGACTGCTGTGAAGCACATGGCATTGAACACTGAGAATCCGTGGGCCTCACCTGCAGAGCTGACTCCTTCCCTTAGCAGCCCCATTTCTCAGGAGGAACAGCAAACCCCCATCTCCAGTGGAAGGCAACCAAGTCCATTTCCCCATAGCCACGGGCAGCCCCTTAATCACTCTGAGTATTTTCCACAGGCTGGGCTATATAGAACTTACCCATTCAGAGAAGGGGTTATTTCAAAACTCAAAGTAAATTTGTTCTCTGAATATGATCTCATTTCCACATTTCCTAAGCTTACCAGCAGCTTGAGTTTCCTTTTTTCTATTCATAGCAGTTCCTTCATCTACTTTTGACTCAACCCTTATCAAAGCAGGTATAGTTCCCTCAGACATTTGTCTGGAAAAACCATGTAAGTGACTCAAGAACAAACAACTAAGGAAGCATGAGCACTCCCATATCATCTTTTTGGTTTAGTATCCTTTATTTTCTAGAAGTGACGCTTTTGTATCTAGCTTCTTTGTATGTATTAACTAATAAGACAAAAACAGAAAAATATATACAGATAGAATACATATTTTACACAAATATATATATGTATGTATATAAAATGTGTTGGCCAACACCATTATAATTTACTGCATAAGTTGTACACACTGAAAGAAAAAAAAGATAGCAATGTCTCCTTTAAAAGTTATGCCAAAATTAAAACCTATGCCACTTGAAAAGGTTAAAGCATACTATTTCTAAAACCTATTAAACTTCTTTGCTTTCTTAAAACATTCTGTACAGATACTGCCTAACTGTGGAAAAACAGTACATCCTTTTCCACTTTTTAGCCCCTAAAATAAAACCAGCTCTCTCAAGGCAAAAAAAAAAAAGAGGTAGGTTTTGTTTTGATTTCTTCTCATGTGGTATCTCAGCTCATGCTGGGGAAGTGGCTTCAAACATGCTCACTGTGCCCACCCTGTGGCTCCCCAAGCTTGGGGCTGAAGCATGAAGTTCTTTGAAACTTGGTTTAGCCTGGGCTCATTTTGGTGCCTGAGCCCAAATATTTCTTGCCTCTTTCTGCTCCTACTCTCATGCCACTGTTCATTCTTTATTTCTTTTATATTTTTTTCTTTTTTTGGAGACCAAGTTTTGCTCTGTCACCCAGGCTGAAGTGCAGTGGCGTGATGTCAGCTCACTGCAACCTCCACTTCCTGAGTTCAAGCTATCCTCCCGCCTCAGTCTCCCAAGTAGCTGGGATTACAGGTGCATGCCACCATGCCTGGCTAATTTTTTTGTATTTTTAGTGAGCTGGGGTTTCACCATGTTGGCCAGGCTGGTCTCAAACTCCTGACCTCAAGTGATCCTCCCATCTCAGCCTCCCAAGTAGCTGGGATTACAGGTGTGTGCTGCCATGCCCAGCTTTGTTTGTTTGTTTTTGTTTTTGAGGGGGCAGGTCTCACTATGTTGCCAAGGCTGGTCTTGAACTCCTGGCCTCAGCCTCCCAACGTGTTGGGATTCCAGGCATGAGCCACCATGCCCAGCCTCATGCCACATCTTGATGTGGGCCTTGGCTTATTTTTATGTAGCTGTTATCCCACTTTTGTACTTGCCTTCTCAGCTTCCCTCAAGAGGCCTAGAAGGCATCAAGTCAAGACAACTCTAAAAGTTTATTCTGATGAATAGTCTAAAGCCATGACTATCTGTTGTAGAACTATCTGGTCACTTTAGCCAAAACACAAAGCAAATATACATTAGCCAATGTATATTTACATTGGCTGCAGATCTCACATGAATTTTATCATTTCTTGCCATTAAGCTTATACTATAGAAGCCTGCCAGTTGGGGACAAGCTGTGAAATCTGGGTTTTATAAGTAGATAATACCAGGAAGATACAGGTCATACTGTTCTTTTTAGTTATTGTGATTGTCCTTTGGGCCAGTAGCAAAGAAGCCATCCTGGCAGAGAGGCTGACTTTGGGGTGTACAGACACCCAAAGGGCTCTTGGATAGAATCCCAAGGTTCTATAAACTTGGATGGGGAAAGACTCACTTATTTATTTTCACTAACCTGTAACTAAAATTCAGCAATTTTTTTGATTAAGAAAGCAGGTGATTGTCTTAGTCCATTTGTGTTACTATAAAAAATATCTGAGTCTGAGTAATTCACAAGGAAAAGAGGTTTAATTGACTCATGTTTCTACGGGCTGTACAAGAAGCATGGTGCCAACATCTGCTCCTGGTGAGGGCCTCAGGTTGCTTTCACTGAAGGCAAAAAGGCAGTGGGGAACCAACAGGTGCAGAGATCACATGGCAAAAGAAGCAGCAAGAAAGAAAAAAGGGAGAGGTGAGAGGCTCCTTTTTTTTTTTTTTTTTTTTTTTTTTTTGAGACTGAGTCTCTGTTTCCCAGGCTGGAGTTCAGTGGCATGATCTCGGCTCACTGCAATCTCCACCCTCCTAGTCAAGCAATTCTCCTGCCTCAGCCTCCCAAGTAGCTGGGATTACAGGTTCCCACCACCACGCCTGGCTAATTTTTTGTATTTTTAGTAGAGACGAGGTTTCACCATGTTGACCAGGCTGCTCTCAAACTCCTGACTTCAAATGATCCACCTGCTTCGGCCTCCCAAAGTGCTGGGATTACAGGCATGAGCCACTGCGCCTGGTCAGAGAGGCTCTTTTCAACAAACAGTTTTCTTAAGAACTAAGAGTGAGAACTCACTTCTGCAAGAATGGCACCAGGTCATTCATGAGGGATCCACTCCCATGACCCATATACCCCCCACCAGGCCCCAGTCCCAACACTGGGGGATCACATTTCAAAATGAGATTTAGTGGAGCCAAAGAAACCATATCCAAACCATAGCAGTAACAAACAACAATCAACACCTGTGACTCAGTCACCAACAGCTGTTGCTAATGCTTTGAAACATCATTTTGAAGGTACAATTTGAACATCACCATTTTGAAGGTACAATACTTATTTAAACTCATCAGTAGATCTTATTTAATCTATTAATAAAGAAGCATCTAACTATATCACATATTTTTAAAAAGTGTTTGATAACTATTCTTCAGTATAATTGGTTTCTTTGGTATCCTATGTATTTAGTTTTATGCTTTTAAAAACAGCATTCTGAGAAAGAGTCAAGGGTTCTACAAGACTTCCAAAAGACATCATGTTTTTAAATCAAAGATTGGCACTCCCTGCACTAGGTTTCTTGAACTTTCAGTTATAGATACATCAATCACAACAGAAACATGGTGGATGATAATGGCCAATGCTTAAGGAATTTAATTTAGGCATGGGCTTCTAATACGGGTTCAACCCTCCTGGGCTAATACGCTTCAATGAAAGAGTGGAAAGAAAAAGAACCTATTGTCAGCAAGCTTTCAGAACTGCAAGGCAAACCATTGCATAACCACAGGCTTGATTCACTAGTTGGCCACCTTTATTCAGCTTGTTGAGATTATGATATTCTTGTCTTCAAGGATGATTACAGGTTACTAGGCCTTCAGGTTCAAAATTGCCCTCTGCAGCTTTTGTGAACTTCCCTGACTCCCTATGTATTTCCCATTGAGTTCCCTGATTTTTTGTCATAGAAGTTCTACATAACTTTGACTTAGGGTTTCATTTAGAACTCTACAAGAAATAAGGTTCTTTGTCGCCAACAGAAATTGACCACAATGTCAGGTCCTACTGGACCTGAGATTATTTTTCCCTCAGTTTCAGCTGATTCATATTCTCAATGGCTGACTCAGTTATGACTCAATAATGATGACATCGTTTTAAATTATAAAATTTGAAGAGAACCATGGACAGAAATAGAAGGGGAAAACATGTAAAATGAATAAGAATAAAAAGAAAACATGTCAAATGAATAACAGTGTTCCTTTGTCTTGGTATAAAACGGAAACTTTTCTAATAATAACACATAATTTACATGAGTGCTTTTATAGTCATTATTTGGTTTGATGTCCATAGCAACTCTGTGAGGTAAGCAGTTGCAGAAGCTGAATCTCAGAGAACCTAAAGGACCAGCTGGAGACCTCAGACGAGAAAGTGAGTCCTGACCCAGGCCGGGGATTCTTCTGCTCTCTGGGCCTGGTCTTCTTCTCACAACACAACATCTGAGGAACCCACAGCCCTTTGGTGAAACTAAATAAAATGATATAAACAGAAAGGAAGAACTGTGTGCTGACTGAAAACTGAATGAGACTGAGGAGCAAAATACTAAATATAGACTGGCTCACGCCTGTAATCCCAGCACTTTGGGAGGCCGACCCGGGTGGGTCACCTGAGGTCAGGAGTTCCAGACCAGCCTAGCCAACATAGTGAAACCCCCTCTCTACTAAAAACACAAAAAATTAGCCAGACATGGTGGCGTGTACCTGTAATCCCAAGTACTTGGGAGGCTGAGGCAGGAGAATCGCTTGAACCTGGGAGGCAGAGGTTGTAGTGAGCTGAGATCGCACCATTGCACTCCAGCCTGGGCAACAAGAGCCAAACTCCATCTCAAAACAACAACAAAAACTAAATGTAGGCACAATGCCTAAGTTGTCTGGGTAAGCTCTTAATGTTCATAACACTCACAGAAGAGAAAAGAGGACAGAGAAGTATCATTGGCCATTCTAAGGAAAAGAAAGAGATGATCATGTACATGGAAGGTAGGATCCAGCAAAAGAACCTGGAAATCAGAAACAACAGAGAATCTACCTTAAGTTCTATCTCAATTTTTAACAAGTTTACTGCTGATCTCCTCATAGGTTTGCTTTGTTTTGATATACATACACATACACATAAATATATAAATAAAAATATCTGCATGTATATTTGATGCATTTCTCATGCTGCCACTACATAGTATCATCTTTGATGCAAATAATAATGGCTTGGGTTTGTAAATATAATTTCTATATAGTTTGTTGAATCACATGCAACAAAAAATATCTAACATATTTGATTCTATTCACAAATAAGTAAATAACTCCAGGTCTTTGTTGTTTTTTATTGCAATTAGGACAGATTTTTGTTTTGTTTTTTAATTATCTCTTTCCCATCTACAGGGAAAACTTCGTGCTCATAAAAAGAAAAGGAGGCTGGAGGGCCCTGGCTGGTCGCTAAGCATTGTACGTGCAGCCAGTTGCTACACAGGTTTCCCGATCCTGATTTGAATCTCAGGGGCCAGAGCTGTGTGTGTTCCACAAAAGGCCCTTTGAAACTCCCTTCCCTTCCTGGTTTGACAAAGCCCTAGACGAATGACCTTTGAGGGACGGACGCATTGGTTTGGCTTGGCCTCTGATCTCTCATGAAGGACTGTGAGCCACACTTGTCTGGCTGGGATCTGCTGCCTACTTCCTCCATTTTATTTAGCTCTTTGGTTATTTTCCTAATGAGCTGTCTGTTTGCCTCCAGCCTTCCAGCCAGAAGATGAATGTTTGGAAATCATAAACTAAGTATGCAGCACTTCGGACCTAAAAGGAGCCGTTCCATACATTGTGAAATCCACCTACTCTGGAGCACTTGCCGGGGCTGTCCCTTTATTCTATTTGGCCGTTGGCTGGGCAGTCATGCTACCCTCCAGTGAGAGCTGTCCCCAGCCTTGCATTTACATTCTCCCAAATGCCCACCTCCATAGCTGCCCTTCCTCATCTCCTTCACCTTGCCAGATGTGCTTAGGAAGCTAACAGACAGACCATGCACATGCTTAGGGCAGCAGCAATTCACAGAAGAGAAGGAAAAATTAAAAATATTTTAATCAACCATGTGGTTACCATGGGAGAAATTTTTCTATTTATGTTCTGGCTTTGAATAGCTTTTATTTTGAAGATGGGGTAGCAGAAAATGAATCTTAATATCTTTGATTCATGGAAACTTTAAAGGTCTTTATCAGGTACTGCTTTCTAGAGTTCTACAGACTGATTTTTGCTACTCCCTGCTTCCCAGTGAGTCTTGCACCCCAAGCTGATGTGACTCAGGAGTTGTTAAATCCCGCTGGAAATCTGGAACTTGTCCAGCCTCGATCTGCCTTAACATGAACTAGTCAGCTCCTATTGTTCCACCTTTGCATGACCCCAATTAAGGCAATTATAGAACCCAATACTTTCAGAGTCTTTAAAGCCAAATGATAAAGATTTATTCCTTAATTTTGGGGTAGTTTGGAATCTTCATTTTCATGGAGTTGATGAACACTAAGTATTTACTCTCTTCACATATGGAGAAAGAATTGTATGACCTCAATCTCTCATGTCTTCTAAAAGACCTAAGTGCATATTTTCACTAGATCCTACATAGGCCCACTATATAAAATGGGCATTGATGTTTTTATTTTAAGACGTAGGAGGTGCTATGTAATCAAATTATCCTAAATTGTAAGATGGAGTTTACACACCAAGGTAGAAGCACCTGTGGACAATATGCCCCTAGGAGTCCACTTGGGTGGGTACATGTTTGCTGCGCTGGTTGGACCATTTCTGCTCTAAGTCACGCCAGATGAGGTTGAGAAGATTAGGGGTTGACTTAGCAGCTGTTAGTTACTACCAAATACTGTATGAGCACTAGATTTCAAAAAACTTTGAAATATATACGTGTATATATACACGTATATATATGTGTATATAAATATATATATAGTGTATATATACATATTTGCATAAAAAGTAAACCAGGTAGACAGTGTACATCTCTTAAAGGAATTAAACAGCACTTTAAAATAAAATTTAAAAAACTACATTGCCCACAGCATTTAAAATATAGTGTAAGTATTTTTGACAGCTTTATGAAGTTTTAGAAAAAATAAAACTATATGCAGAAGACCTAATGATTTGATTTACAATGCCAATTTTAAAATTGTGTTTTCAGAGTTCAGACAACCAATACATACCCTCACCCCCAGTGCCCCACGTATCCTTTCCTTGGTAGCCTCATGCTGGGCAAGAACAAAGGGACTGAAGTGGCAAGATCTACTCCACATTCTGTCCTGCTCCTTCTCCTTCTACCCCAACAGGAAGAAATCACAGGGAGGGAGATTTCTGTAAACATGAGGCTCTTGCTCAATGCTCTGGGGAACATAAACCCCAAGTCCTGGCAGAGGGGAAATCTTCTCCCACTTTCTAAAACTAGACAGTCGGGCCTAGTGTGAACCGTGGAGTTCAGCAGCACCGAGCCATCCTGAGTGGTCACAGTGTGGCCACATCAAATCGAAATACACAGGCAATTTGAGTATATTTCCCCTGCCAGTTTAGGATGGAAATGAGAGTGAGAGGAAAGGCCCCAAGAGCCCCAACTTTTACCCTCCCCCCCAGGTCACTGGTCACCTCCTTAGGACCTCCAGGACAAACTGCTCCTCTCTGTGGTGTGGGATTTGCTTGCGGAGACAGCGCGTTTGTTTAGCCTTACACATGAATGCGGAGCATATGGAGAAGTAAACCTCACTGACCACTGCTTCCCCAAGTGACTTCTCTCCCACGCCCCTCATGGAAAGCCCTACAAAGGGAAAATCAATCTTCTCAGCTTTAAACCTGCCTTCTGTCCTCATCAGATGTTGCCAAGCACGAAGCGTTACGGGGGCTCCTATCACAAAGCAAACAGAGCTGGAGCAGCCGGAAGGAGAGCTGCTCTCTAAAAGCTTTTAAACACTGTTATATTTTTAAAACCACTTACTGAAGAGGTGAGTTATTTTCTACTCCTCCTTCCCCAGAAGCACAGACATTAAGGTTACCTAGAAACTTGTCCAGGAAGCATGTGGCAAATAACAACCATGCAATAGAAACATCCGGATTTGTCATCTAACAGGAGATGGTATCAGCAAGGTCATATTTGGGTAGAGGTGGAAGATGAAACTTCATCAGCTTGCATGTCCCAGCTATTGGGGGGCCATTCCCACATGCTCTGGAGGAAGGAGACTTTGCTTTCATCTTCGCTGGGAGGGCCTTTGATTGGTACAAGTTGGAAATGAGTAAGAGCTGAGATTGATGCGTCTCATACTGAAGACTGCCTGTGGGAATAAAAGGCAGAGGGAGAATAAAAAGACATGAGGTGGGGTCGCCCCTACCCTGGAAGAACATCTAATCTGTAGGATGGATGAAATGGGATGTACACAGAGAATGACCTGAGAACAAAATTGTTTTATTAAGTTTCAGAAGCAAAATAATATTCCGTGAAGAACCAGAAGGGGCACAGGAAGACTTCTTAGTGAAGGTGGTTTTAAATCAGGTCTTGAGAGACAGTGAGAACAGCAAAGAAGATGGGAGAGAAGGGATGGGGTGGCTGGCATGGTTAGCGAGTCACATGTACTGAGGACATGGATGTGGTGCTGTTTACTTTGATATTTCATTTCCATTATTGTAGGAGAAGGAAAGGGAGATGACTCCTCTTTATTTTTATAACTTTAACTCCAGACTTTCTAAAAAAAAGTATTCATTTCATGAAAGCAGTTTTGCTGTTTCCAAGTCCTAATGCGTATTTCCAACCAACACCCTCTCTCTGTCAGATGAGGTGATAACATTTGTAATTGCAGAGAAGCAGAAAAGTGTGACTCACCTGTTTCACCACGAAGACTTTGCCGCAGACGTGGGGCTTGGGGAGATTCAGCTGGCATAGAAAAAGCAGAAGGAGCAATGGGCCACTGGGAAAAACGGTCTAGGGATCTTTGCTGCACCCAATTCCCTTTTGCTTTACCCCAGAATATACCCTTTTTCCAATTCGTCATAAAGAAGGGGGACTACTGAAACTCAGGAATTCTGGAAGTTAAGCTATTTGCAGACTTATTCTGAGGAATCAGTGCAAACCCACAGGGCCAGCTATGGGACAATTCCTGGGCTTTCCACACTGACTTATTTCCATTCGATGGTCATCAGTTTTATCAGGGGCATCAGGGCTTCTGCGTAAGCCAGTAAAACATGGCCGAAGGTACTTGAGCAATCACAAAAAAATTTGACACTAAAAACATAGGCAGGAAATCTCCACATGCAAACAATTCTTAGGAAGAGGAGAGGGGTGCGTCATAAAAGTCCGGCTGACATTCTACACTCCTCTCAAATTACATGCAGCCAGTGCCGTGGACCTGAAAATATTGAGCAATATTCCAGCCATCCTCTTGTCACATGTGCTTCATGAATGCTGGGCTCATCAGGCAGGAGCACCCAGGTGTCAAAACACTCGCCAGGGAACTGAGGAAAGTGGCCACGGTCTTCTTGGCGAGACCTTGACTATAGGAGGCACCTGACCTCAGCTCCTCTGAAAATGCAATGAGGCCCTTTACAGATCTGTACCTGGTCTTCCCCAGTCACTTTGAAAAGGATAAGAGGCAGGAGTTTAAAGTATGAGTTGGAGGTTGAAAGATTTAGTGGCCCTTCTGACATCCCATGGTCTCAGGAAATTCAGTTAAGCTCTCTGCGAGTTTCCATTTCCCCATCACTGAAATGATGTGAATTCATGCTACCTATTCAGTGGATATGAAAATGCAGGACACCCAGGCATTGTTCTATGTGTGGCAGAGTGTATGTGTATTGGTAACAACTGTTTTCTTTTCCAGACTTACTGTTCTCACTACCCTGATGTATCCAGATCAGTTATAACCTATTACTTAGCAAAGTTTCAGCTTAAATTTGTGTCCTCTCATACACACATAAAACACATACACACACTCCAAAAGGATCAGAATTTTTTTTTTTTTTTGAGTCTGAGTCCACTCTGTCACCCAGGCTGGAGTGCAGTGGTGCAATCTCGGCTCACTGCAATTTTTGCCTCCCAGGTTCAAGCAATTCTCCTGCCTCAGCCTCCTGAGTAGCTGGGATTACAAGCACCTGCCACCATGCCCAGCTAATTTTTGTATTTTTAGTAGAGATGGGTGTTCGCCATGTTGGCCAGGCTGGTCTCGAATTCCTGACCTCAGATGATTCACCCGTCTCACCCTTCCAAAGTGCTGGGATTACAGGCATGAGCCACTGCGCCTGGCCAGAATTCTTTGGTCTTTTTTTTTTTTTTTTTCCAGCTACAATATGTTTTCCAGAGTGAGGAAAAAAGAATTTACATCACAAGGCAAAAATTACTCATAATATTGCATGCATCTATGAGAACATATTACAATACAAGCACCATTTTCCCTGGGTGCCAGGGGTGGGGCAGTTTAGCTGGAAAAGCTAAATTCTGCTCCACTTGGATTGAAAACGTTCAGAAGTTTTGTTTGCTTATGTGTTTGCTTTCTTGCTTACTCACCTGGGACATCTAATCCTTTAGTCTGAATAGTATCCAGTGAATACCCTCCTGTCCCTCTCCTCAGTCCTCACCCAAATCCAGTAAAGCAAGAGATCAGTAGGGCAGTCAGAGAGCCCACACCAGTGAGGCCAGGAAAGAAAACAGAGCTCAAGAGGGTCCACATGAAGGTTTTCTTCCTTATCTAGTCCCCAGAGGCTTTTTTTTTCTAAGTAAAACTCCCCAGGAAGTTTTGAAAACAAAGGAAACACAAAAAATTCAACGTGGTATAGAAATTTTGGTAGAAGAACTTTTATTGAGCAGTAAGATTTAAGATTTCACCAGGTGAGAAGGGGAATTGAAAATTAGGAGAAAAATTCCTAGGGGACCAGTTAGCCAGAACAAGGAATGGGGTGCAGGGAACTTCTTAGGGATATATCTTCCCCTCAATATGGGTAGAGGAGCAGCATCAGAAGCAGGGCATTGGAGAGAGGTATAGAAGAGAATCACCTTCTCCTGGCCCAGGCAAGCTACCTGGTGTACCTTCAAGTTCAGGCCAGCTGCTGTTCCTGCCCACTCTTGGAGATGAAAAGGTTTCCCATGCCCCCACCTCCTCCCGAGTTAATTCTCTCCAGGTGCTTCTCTTGCTGTAAACCCAGGGTGCTATTAGCAGGCTCCTTTTTGTTCTCTTGCTCAAATCCTTTCCAACCTGCGGAGCTCTGCTGTTTCTAATTTCTAACCCCCATCTTGTTTCTTTGCCCCAATATTGAATTCTGCCATAATCTTCAGATCAACTCTAGTTGTCTCCATTTTTTTCTGAATGCTAAAACCTTCCAGCCATCTTCTCTTCCACTGCCTGCCCACTCACGAGTCACCTGCATTTCTTACCACACTCGTCATCCTTGTTTCCATGAACGATCCTCTCCAGGGCTTCCTGCCAGAAAAGTATTTTGCAAGTTTCACTTGAATTTCTACACAATATAATTCTGAACATGTAAATAATATATAAAGCCAATATATGTTTGGAGCTAAGAGTGACAACCATCTCTGACACTACAGATCCGTCCCAAATTGGTAATGCCCTAAAAATAATAATAAAAATAAGGTGCATAAGAAATACCCAAATCCCTTCGGTTAGCAACTGGTGACCTAAAAATTCAAGGAATGGCTCAGAGTAAAGGGAAATGTAATGTTGACTCTGGTTTACAGAAAGTGAATCTGAGTCATGGCAGACCCTGAAATTTCACATGAATTCATTCTGCCTGTAAATGCCCCGGCATCAATAGTGAGCAAACGTGCATTCTGGCCAGCCAGGCAGAAGCACTTTGTTTTCCATTGTGCGGTGACGCCAAATCCCCATTGCTTCTGACAAAGGCCCTCGTCAAGCCTGTGTGTCATCGCTTGCGTTTGCCACAGCTGCAGCGAGGTGCGTGCAGACCCACTTCCCCACTGCGCATCAAACCGACTCCCTGGGGCCAAGACAAGCAAACCGGGTCCGCGCGGGGTGCACCGCCACCTGCTGGACTTCATGTGGTGGAGCAGCAGCCTGGAGTGGCTGCGGAGTCCAAAAAGTCCTGTCCTTGAGGTTTGCTTTCAGACAACGGCCGGGCCTGACTGCAAGAACAAAAACACTAGCAGAAATATGCACCCGTTACGCAAACTAGTCCTTAAGGCTGCACGTGATCCTTTCCTAACTACAGAATGTGGTGTGGCGTGTATGTATGCACCAGTGTGTATGTGGGGGCGAGGGAGGGTGCACCCATTTGTGGTGGGGGGGTATAATGTGGTGTGTGCATGTGCGTGTGTCTGTACATGACCTCTCAAAGGTAGGAAAAGTGGCATCGTTGTCATACTTCTTGTTGGATTGGTAAGGAATTGTTCAGTTGACAGAGATTTTTATACAACTTGTTCCATTTATTTCCTCGCTACGCCATACAAGTAGATAAAATGTTCTCGACCAAATGAATTGCCAGTGCTCTGGCTTTCTAGTAGAATTACTCATGACCTAATCACGCTGGAGGCTGACAGCTAACTAATGATCTTTCACTCTTTTCGAAAGACTTTGCCATATGAGAACAAAGACTGTCACGATCCCCCAGCCAGGCAGGGCTGGCCCTGGGCTTGGAGGAGGCGACGAAGTAAGACACAGCCAGCTATGGGAAGAAGTCAACCACTTCCATGAGGCCAATTGTGGGTGTCTCAGGAAACAGACAAGTGGAGAGTCTACATTTTTGCCAGATCCTCTGCCCCTTTAGAGACGTGCTCGCATGGCACATGTGTGAGGCAACTTTCCCTGCCTAGGACGTTACTGACTTAAACCCAGGGACACTTCTTGAAGTGGGAGGCCTGACAGACAAAAGCAAAGGTGTCTGATGAATGGCCCTGCTGGCTGGTGATGTGGAATTGTTTGCTGACAGTTCTGGAAACACCAGGGAGCCAACAGATTGAGTGTTCTATATTTTCCTGGCTACAAAATAATAACAACTACAGTTTCCTGAGGGCTTACTCATGCCAGGCAGAAGGCTAACTGCTTTACCTTTGTATTTTTGTCCATGAAATCCTCAAAATTGCTCTATAAGCCATGCACTATGATTAGCCCTGCTTTCCTGGTGAGGAAACTGAGGCCCAGAGGGGTAAGTTCCCTGCCTAAGGTTAAACAGCTCAGGAGTAAGGGGAAGACTCAGGTCTCTGCAGGCCAAAGGCCAGGGTCCTGATGCCGACCCTCCTGTTTCTCTGCCATTAGAGCCCTGTGAGGCCCAGACCTGCCCTCTATTTTCCTGCTCGTTTTAGGGCCACAGTGACTCACCAGCCACATGCCCACACCACTCATTTTCGTGGAGCCCTTGAGTATGAGAGCAGGGCTTGAGGAAAGAGCTTTCGTTCACTTTGTTTTGAGCCAGGGCAACAGACTGGGAAGTGGTTGGAACACACAGTTCTGGGTCAGAGGTCAGAGAACAGACAGGACTCCAAAGGCTAAAACAAACAAGATTTCTCACAGCAGCTCTGGCTGCACTGAGACCCATGGGCTGGGGCTGGCCAATCTGTCCCCACGTGGGATAGACTGTGTCCAGAAGGGTGGCCTGGCCTGTTCCTGGCTAGAGCAGATGAGGAAACCACTGTCCTGGATTCAGCTCCCAGTTCTGCCACATTCCAACTGAGGGCCTGTGGGACAGTTGTGAAGAGCCACATATGGCAACGTCATCTCTCAGGAACCCAAGACGCCAAGGCTCCTCACTTTAACATGGCAGTAACATCAGCCAGCATGCAGAACTATTGTGGGGTAATGAATGGAAGCTAATGTATGAGAAGGAGCTGTTACACTCCAGGACTCTAGATATCGAATTTTATGGTTATCAGTTTCACAGCAAAAAAAAAAAAAAAAAAAACTCTTATTCTCATATTATTCTTATTAGTTCTGGCATGTACTTACATGAGAAATGGTGAAGGGATATTCTGCTTGCAGTCTTTTGCCCTCTGGCAAAAACTTTCTGGACAGGGTGTCATCGTGTGCAGCTTCCATGATGCAGTTTGATCCCGATAAGTAACAGGAGTGACACGTTTTATCAAAATCTTCCAGCCGGGCGCCGTGGCTCAAGCCTGTAATCCCAGCACTTTGGGAGGCCGAGACGGGCGGATCACGAGGTCAGGAGATCGAGACCATCCTGGCTAACACGGTGAAACCCCGTCTCTACTAAAAAATACAAAAAGCTAGCCGGGCGAGGTGGCGGGCGTCTGTAGTCCCAGCTACTCGGGAGGCTGAGGCAGGAGAATGGTGTAAACCCGGGAGGCGGAACTTGCAGTGAGCTGAGATCCAGCCACAGCACTCCAGCCCGGGCGACAGAGCGAGACTCTGTCTCAAAAAAAAAAAAAAAAAAAACTTCCTATGTAGCTCAAGGTCACTTCCAATGACACCAGTGCTATTAATATTTCCTCCGTTAAGCCAACCCGTTCTAAGAGCCAAAGAGAATACCATAGTTCCAGGTTTCGGTTTAAAGGCACTGGTGGATGAGAGTAAGAAGGGAATGAATGAGGAAGCCCAGTCCTCCTGCAGGAGCAGGGAAGCTAAGACCCCGGCCAGCACCGTCCCCCTACAGCCTTCCCAAGGGTGCGGGGCAGCCACGCGGAAACCGGCACTCACTAGGCCAAGACAGCAGAGGCCTCCAACCTTCAGACAAAAGCCCTTTGTCTGGGAGGTGCTGGGGGACACCACACAATGCTGTTTCTTTCTAAATTATTTTTTTCCCCTGAATGCTATCTAGATCCTGGAAATCTATTTCCATGAAATGATTTTAAAATATCCTATATGATACGTGAACACTTGTCATAGACATGAATGTCCGACATTAGGGGCATGGTTAAGTATAGGATGGTGTATCCCATGATGTTTATGAGAGTGTATAAACATGTGGAGGAAGGGTACAGTAGCATAAAGGAAGGCTTGTGTTAGGCTCACATATGAAAAATAAAGAAACAAGAAAAAAAAGCTGCAGGCAGGAGCATACGATGGTAGGGGCTGACAAGCACACTAGATAAATGCTGAAACTCTTCTGTAGGATACTGAAATGGTGGATACTGACCTGCATGCGTCAAAACCCACAGAACTGCACGACACAGAGAATAAACCTTAAACTAAATGATAGACTTGATTTAATAATAATGAATGAATATTGGTTCACTAATTGTAACAAACATAGGACACTAATACAAGATCTTTGTTACAAGATGTTAATAATAGGGGAAACTATGTGCAGGGAAGCAGGGCAGAGGGAAACAGCTGTCCTAGCTGCTCAATTTTACTATAAACCTTAAACTGTTCTAAAAAATGAAGTCTATCATTTTCTTAAAACTAAAAATAAATAAAGAAATAACCAGAAGGCAATACATCAAAATATGAATAGCACCGTTTTTGGATAGTGAGATTATGACTAGCTGCTTTTTTGTTTTTTACTTTTCTGATTTTCTGCATTTTAATTCTATCAATCAGGTAAAACTAATGAAAAGTTTTAAAATCTTGTCTGCATGACTATTCTCTGAGGCAGGAACTGTGTTGGCTCACAGTGCTCTGTGGTCTAGTTCCCCAAACACAGCAGGAATTTAGTAAGTTTTGTTAATAGAGCATAAGCACATTTATATATGTCTTTAACTCTGTCTGCCTTGCAGCCTACAAGCTGGTCGCCTCATGGCCCAAGAGAGGGCAGCAAATTAAAGTAATAATTGTGAGAGGAACAGATCAGAGTATCTAACGAGTGGTTGGTTGGGTCACTGTAAATTGAAAATCTCTCCTTAAGTGGCAAGAGGCCTGTGTGAGCATCTCGAGAAGCCTCTATTAAGTGGCATCAATGGGTAGAGTGGTGGGTGCTGATATAAGACCAAACCCAAGATACCATGTCATCAAACAAGAAGCATGGGCAAGGCTTTGGCACATAGAAATTGCTGCAGAGGGATTGGTTTGAGAATTGGAAACAATTATACCAAAAGAATTCTTAGCTAAGTGTCTGATTCTTGGTGAACAGTCAACAAATAGTAACTGATACTTGAGAGCATTAGAGGGGTTTGTTAGATCCTAGTTTTAGGATTATTTAGGAATAAAGCTCAGACATAAAGCAATCCTTTATATTAAAATTGTTTTACAATTTACAATGCTTCTTGACATTGATCTCATTAACTGCCTTCATTTGTAACCTTGTATGACTGCAAGCTCCTTGAAGACAGGGCCATGTCTAGGTTTTGTATCTCCCCCTCTTAACACTGTGTCTGGCACATGGTTGGTTCTTACAATGGATTAAAGGCTCTTACTGCAAATTCACTGATGCCTCCCATCCAGAGGTGATGTCTATGTATTTTATTTCCCCTTTTGATTCTGCGCCTGGGACTGCTTTGACCAACTGAGTATGGTGGAAGTGACATTATGACACCTCTGAGCATAGCCTTAAGGCAAACTTGGTCTCTTGGAGCCCTGAGCTTTCATGTAAGAAGCCCAGCTACCCTGCTGATGAGTCCCTGTGGAAAGGCCTAAGACCACATGGAGAGGGAGTGGAGCCCAGCAGAGTCCAGCCTTCCAGTCTTCCTCGTCAAGGGATCAGATAAGTCAGCAAAGCCATTTTGACCAGTCCAGATCAGATCAGCTGCTATTTGAATATCTCAAAGGACTCCAACTGACTCCACAGGGAGCAGAACCAGCCAGCTGAGTCCTGTGTGAGTTTCTTACCAATAAAAGTCATGAGACATCTTGAAATGATTGTTTCAGCCACTAAGCTGGGGTCGTTTTTTAAGCAACAATAGATAGCTAGAACAGCTCTTACTAGATGTTTGCTATGGATGGATAAATGGATGGGTGGATGGATGGATGGATGGATGGATGACTTAGAAGGGCCATTATTTTTCCTAGAGGAATAATGCTCAGAGATAAAGCAATTTGCCAGAGTTCCTGGAGTAAGCATTTGTCATTATTTCCTCCTCACTTAGCATCTGAACCGCCTTTTCCTTTTGGAGAATTTTTGGTCTTACTAGGTAGAGCTACTTCAAATTACAGAAATGAAAATACCATGTATGCCCCTCCACAGGCTTCCTTAAAGCTAAGGTACAAGCCCCTGGTGCAAGATCTTCCAGTGAGACACTCCTGCCTCAAACTGTGAATCAGAAACTGGGGCAGGCTCCATTCCAGTGGCTGTGGGGCAGCAATTGGAGTCCCAGCAACACAGACCCTCCAGAAGCCCTGCAACCATAGCCCCAGCAGCAGGGTCCCGTGTCCAGGCTCCCTGGTACAAGCCCCCCAGCCAGGTCCCATGTCTAGTGATATGAGCCAGGGTTGCTGTGTCCGTCAGCAGCAGTATCTTCACTGCATTGTGAATCCAGGCCGTTCTTCCTACCTCCAAGTTTGTCATCTCTCCCTCTCAGGGGTGGGGTGAGCTATGCTATCCTATCTGTTTTTAATAAGTTTCCTCTCTGCTGAAAGCTAGGAACCCTGGCTGACACTACCAGATGCGGATTTCTCATTCTAGGATGCCATGTTCTCCATGAATAGTTTTCAAATGGTGTCCTCAAGGTCCTAGGGTTCTGCAGAGGAAAAGCAAGGGGGCAAGAGAGCAGAACTCAGGACCCCCATCCCCCACACTTCCAAACAAGCCCTCTTTTACCTGTTTTTTGGAGACAGAGTCTCGCTCTGTCGCTCAGGCTGGAGCGCAATGGCGCAATCTTGGCTCACTGCAACCACTACCTCCTGGGTTGAAGTGATTCTCCTGCCTCAACCTCCCAAGTAGCTGGTATTACAGGCACCTGCCCCCACATCTGGTTAATTTTTGTATTTTTAGTAGACACAGGGCTTCACCATGTTGGCCAGGCTGGTCTCGAACTCCTGACCTCAGGTGATCCACCCGCCTCGGCCTCCCAAAGTGCCGAGGGATGCTGGCACTTGCCTGGCCACTTTTATATTTTTAATATTTTATATTAAATT
>NW_012115488.1:14636499-14638303 GCF_000951035.1 Colobus angolensis palliatus | reverse complement strand
GAGGCTGAGGTGGGTGGATCACCTGAGGTCAGGAGTTCAAGACCAGCCTGACCAACATAACTAAACCTTGTCTCCACTAAAAATACAAAAAATTAACCAGGAGTAGTGGTGGGTACTTGTAATCCCAGCTACTCAGGAGACTGAGGCAGGAGAATTGCTTGAACCCAGGAGATGGAGGTTGCAGTGAGCCGAGATCATGCCATTGCATTCCAGCCTGGGCAACAAGTGTGAAACTCCATCTCAAAAAAAAAGAGATGTTCTTGGCCGGCTGTGGTGGCTCATGCCTGTAATCCCAGCACTTGGGGAGGCCAAGGCCGGTGAATCACAAGGTCAAGAGTTTGAAAACAGCCTGGCCAATATGGTGAAACCTCTACTAAAAATACAAAAGTTAGCCGGGCGTGGTGGTGGGCTAGTGGTAGTCCCAGCTACTCGAGAGGCTGAGGCAGGAGAATCGCTTGAACCCGGGAGGTGGAGGTTGCAGTTAGCCGAGATGGCACCACTGCACTCCGGCCTGGGCGACAGAGCAAGACTCCATCTCAAAAAAAGAAAAAAGAAAAAAAAGAAAAAGAGACTTTCTTTGTTTCGCAGTAGGTGTCTCCAGGGGTTCCTCCTAGTTAAGGTTGGTTTTGATAGAAAAGTAAAACAGGATATTGCGGAGAGAGGTGATGACAAAGACTGTTTGCCAATATACATCTAGATATGGTTACTTAGAAGGTGTAGAAATGGAACCTCTGGCCCTTTCCTTTTGAAGTTTAATGTTATTAGAACATCTCAGTGGGCAGTAGCAGGGCCCTACACGACCAGCAGACTGGCAGTCACACCAGGGGAAAGGCCCACGAGGGATGATGAAATCTAGACAATGATGCAGGCTCAACCCCCAAGGACATGTCCTTCTCAAGGTGGGCTTGTCCCAGCATGTGTCAGGCTACAAAATCTCCTGTCCCAGGCACCTTGAACTGTGGGGAATCCCTCTAGGGCAATGGCTCTGTGTGTGTGTTCATGTATGTGTACATGCACACGGGTGTGCCTGTGCAAACATAGAGATGCTAACGGTAACACCAGCACTTTCACCTGTGGTGGTGTAGAATGATCCCAGCTGAGGCTGGTGAGAAGGGTCATCTTTTCCTGTCCCCCAGCCATAAGCAAAGGCTGCTGGCAACTGGCTGGAGCCTCAGGACTAGGAGCATCTCTAATCTTCAACCACCACAGGAGGGAGCAGGGTCTGCCTTCAACCCACAGCACACCCTGCAAGGCAGCGAAAGCCCCAGAGCAGCACAGATGGGGCTCCCTGGACCAGGTGGCTTTGGGGTTCCTTAGACTCAGCACTAGAGTTGGGGAGATTCTGGCAGAGGCAAGAAGGACATTCTCTTGACAGTAATATGAGAGCTCGAGCTATTTTATTTGAATATGTTTTAAAGCATGGCTTTACTTTGTACTCCAAGCTGGAGAGATAGGAAATGTGTTCTACACACTGTCCTTGGGTTGGAAGAAACCTTAGGATGACGCAGACAATGAACGATGTACACTTAAAGCAGTGGTTCTTCACCAGGGAGTGATTTTGACAATGTCTGGAGACATTTTCAGTGGTCACAACGGAGGCAGGGGTCTTACTGACATACAGTGGATAGAAGTCAGGCCTGCTGCTAAGCCCTACGATGCACAGCTCAGTTCCCCAAAATAAAGAATTATCTGGGCTGGGCGCGGTAGCTCAAGCCTGTAATCCCAGCACTTTGGGAGGCCAAGACAGGCGGATCACGAGGTCAGGAGATCGAGACCATCCTGGCTAACACGGTGAAACCCCGTC
>NW_012115488.1:14634335-14635689 GCF_000951035.1 Colobus angolensis palliatus | reverse complement strand
AAAAAATCTTGGTGTTTCTGCTCTAATATTTTTGCTTTGGGTGGTATGTACTGTTGTCTTGTGCAGTTTTGGTCTTTCTTTTAATGTAATTTTCCTACTTAAGTATTGACTTCTTCTGTCCTGTGAGCTCCTATTGAAAGGGGGTATTGGCTTCTCTGGCACTCTGCATCAGGAAAGGAGTATAAGGGAGGGTAGGTGGTTCTAAAGCCCCAAGCATTAGAACCACCATTCCTACTCCCATTTGCTAACATTCTCATTTGCAACTCCAGCCAGGATTTACTTTTAGCTTTAGGAAGAAGAGCAATAGGGGTAAGTGGTTTGTCATCAGTTTCTAGAATCCATGCTTCCTTCTTGCTTCCATAGCTTCTTCAACATTGCTTTGCAGGAAGGAGCTGCTGCCATGCCAGTTGGACAACTAGCAGGAAGTGGAGATTCTGAATAAATGATTAATTAATTTCACCTAGAGGGACAATTAGAAGAGTAATAACTTACATGTGAAGCAGAGCTGGGTACCAGCTTGTCATGGCCTGGACTGTTGGCTCTTTCTAAGTGATCCCACTATCATCTTCGTCATGCAGCCCCTGATAGTCCTACCCTTGATCTCCAGAAGCTGATGCTACAAGCACGATGCAGGGGCATCTGGAGTTCCTGACCTCAGTGACCGCATTCATTCCTGTGTTTAAAGTTTCTGAGGAACCTGAAGGCTGACTCAAAACTGCCTGAGATCTTTCTTCATTGTTCAGTTCAAACACAAGCCACAATTGCCTAGGCAAGTAGAAAGGGAAGGTAGATGTCAGCAAAAGCCTGTCTTGCCTGCTGCCACTCTAACGAAGACTGGCCAGATAGGCACGGAAAGGACGGAAGAGCTTCACATTGTACAGAACAGCAGGTCTGGGAAGCATTATGGCCTTGCTTGGTGATCACTTACAGAGAAGTGTCCTCAATATCTCCTTCCTCAGAGAAACAAAGCCATTTCCTTGGCAACAAAAGCCCATACTTATGTACTTTGCTAAAAATTTACAGTGCAAGGCCAAGGCTGAGTGCATGTGTGCACACGTGTGCACACATGCTGAGCTTTCGAAACAGGCTTTGCTGACGCCCATTTGCCAACAAACCACCTTTTAACCCTGTGTCCTTAAAAAGCTCAGAGTTATAATTTTCAAAAGTTCGTAAGTTCGGCCGCGCATGGTGACTCATGCCTGTAATCCCGGCATTTTGGGAGGCCAAGGCGGGTGGGTCACCTGAGGTCAAGTTCAAGACCAGTCTGGCCAACATGGTGAAACCCCCATTTATACAAAAATACAAAAATTAGCTGGGCGTGGTGGCAGGTGCCTGTAATCCTAGCTACTCGGGA